>NW_027227924.1:0-15902 GCF_037783145.1 Equus przewalskii | reverse complement strand
CACCCCGAACAGACGGAAAACACCTGCCAGAACCGTCTTGAAGAACCTCCAAGCACGCCGCAGTCCACCTACCTGACATGCCCAAATCACCAGCCGGTAAATGCCAGTACCACTGCCGGGTATTTTGGTGGACCATCTGCCGGAACATGCCGCAGTCGTAGTTCCACACACACCAGAACCACGTGCTGGACACGTTCGGAAGCAGCTGCCGAGCAGGCGTTTGGGAACCACCTGGCCGACTCGCCAGAAACACCTGCCGTACACGCCAAAATCACCTGCCGGGTACGCCACAACCACACCTGGCGCACATTTTCAAAATCACCTGTCGCGGATGGCTCGGACAGTGCACCTCCAAACGTGCCGCGGAAGCACGTGCCGGAAACGCGGGTATCACCAACCGGACAGACCGAGGCCACCTGCCGAGCACGCCGGAGCCACCTGTCGACCGTGGAACCACAGGCCGGACAGGCCAGTACCAACCGTTGGGCCAGGTGCCAGAACCACCTGGACGGTCCGGAATCACCTGCCAGCCATCCTGGGCGGAAGCCCCACCCTCCGACACGGCACCAGAACCACCTCGGCGTCAGAAGCTGGAAACACGTCCCTGGACAGCTGGCCAACCACCTGGCCGGCCAGCCTGAACCACCTGCGAGCACGACGGAAGACTGGCCAGAAATCCACGCCAAATCACCTGCGGGCTACGCCAGAACCACTTGAGAGGACTCCGGGATGACTTGGCGGGCATGTCTGGAGCCACCTCTCTAGACGTGGCTCAGAACCATGTGCGGACAGCCTCCGGAATCACCGTGGGGCATGGCGCGCAACCACCTCTGCCCCAGACGACCAGAACCACATGCCGTGCAGGCTGGACCACCTACCGAACAGACCCGGAATCACTTTCGGGCAGACTGCCGGAACCACCTGTCAGATGTGCCAGAAAACGGGCCGGAGACGTCGGCAAGCACCTGGCGAGCACGTGGCTGCAATCATCCTGCCGACCGCCTGATCACCTGCCGGACATGCCAAAATTCACCTGGGCCGACTATGCCAGAACCACTGGCGACACTCCGGAATCACTTGGCCGGGCACCTGCAGGAACCACCTCCCAGACATGCCACAGATACCCGTGCCACAATGACCCCGCAAGCACGGAGCCGAGCACGCGGAACCACCTGCTCGACTGCCAGAACCACCTGCCCGACCATGAAAAATCACTGGCCGGCTAGACGCCACAACCAGTTGCAGGAACACTTCGGATTCACCTGCCGGGCTGCTGCTCGACCACTGCCGGTCATAACGAAATCACCTGCCAACTACGCCAGAACCGCTTGGCGCAGAACTGCGGAAACACCTGTGCGGGCCGGCCAAACCACACTCAGACGTGCCAGAACGTGTTCATGAGATGCTGGAACCACACCCCGAACAGACGGAAACACCTGCCAGACCCGTCTGAACACGCTGCCGAGCACGCCGGCAGCCACCTGCTCGACTCGCCGGAACCGACCTACCTGAACATGCCAAAATCACTAGTCGGGTATGCCAGAACCACTTGGCGGACACTCCGGAATCATCTGCCGGAGATGCGGAACCAGCTCTCAGACACACCAGAACCACGTGCCGGAGACGCCGGAAGCACCTGGCCGACATGTCGGAGCCACTGGCCGACTCGCCAGAAACATCTGTCGGAGACGCCAAAATCACCTGTCGGGTACGCCAGAACCACGGCGGACACTCCGAAATCACCTGTCGCGCATGTCGGAACCATCCTCAACGTGCGGAAGCACGTGCCGGACACGTCGGAATCACCGACCGGACAGACTCGGAACCAGGGCCGAGAACGCCGGAGCCACCTGTCCGACTCGCTGGAACCACCTGCCGGACAGGCCAATATCAACTGCTGGCCATGCCAGAACCACCTGGGGGACGGTCCGCGATCGACTGCCAGCCATGGCGGAACCACCTCTCAGACGTACCAGAACCACCTGCCGGAGAAGCTGGAAAGACGTCCTGGACAGTCTGGAACCACCTGCCGGCCAGCCTGAACCACCTGCCAAGCACAACGGAGACCTGCCAGACACGCCAAAATCACCTGCGTGTTATGCCAGAACCACTTGGAGGACTCTGGGATGACCTGCCGGGCATGCCGGAACCACCTCTCAGACGTGCCAGAACCATGTGGCCGGAAGTCCGGAATCACCTGGTGGGCACGCGTAACCACCTCTGAGACGTACCAGAACCACATGCCGGCAGGCTGGGAACCACCTACCGGACAGACCGGAACACCTTCGGGCATGCCGGAACCACCTGTCAGATGTGCCAGAAACACGTGCCGGAGACGTCGGAAGCACCTGCCAAGCACGTTGGAACCACCTGCCAACTCGCCTGAACCACCTGCCGCACATGCAAAATCACCTGCCGACTATGCCAGAACCACTTGGCGAACACTCCGGAATCGACTTGCCGGGCATGCAGGAACCACCTCTCGAGACATGCCAGAACCCTGTGCCAATGACCCCGGAAGCACCAGCCGAGCACGCCGGAACCACCTGCCGACTCGCCAGAACCACCTGCCGATCACGCAAAAATCACCTGCCGGCTACGCCACAACCAGTTGGTGAACACTTTGGAATCACCTGCCAGGCTTGCTGGAACCACCTGCCAGTCATGCCAAAGTCACCTGCCAACTACGCCAGAACCGCTTGGCGGACACTGCGGAAACACCTGTCGGGCCGGCTGGAACCACATCTCAGACGTGCCAGAAACGTGTTCATGAGATGCTGGAACCACACCCCGAACAGACGGATACCACCTGCCAGAACTGCCTGAACCACCTGCTGAGCACGCCGGAACCGCCTGCTCGACTCACCGGTACCACCTACCTGACACGCCAAAATCACCTGCTGGGTATGCCAGAACCACTTGGCGGACACTCCGGAATCATCTGCCGGACATGCCGGAACCAGCTCTCAGACACACCGGAACCAAGTGCCGGAGACGCCGGAAGCACCTGCCGAGCATGCCGGAGCCACCTGCTCGACTCGCCAGAAACACCTGCCGGACACGCCCAAATCCCCTGCCGGGTATGCCAGAACCACCTGGCGGACACTACGGAATCACCTGCCGCGCATGCCGGAACCACCTCTCAGACGTGCCGGAAGCACGTGCCAGACACGCCGGAAACACCTACCGGACAGACCGGAACCACCTGCCAAGAACGCCGGAGCCACCTGTTCGACTCGCTGGAACCACCTGCCGGACAGGCCAATATGAATTGCTGGCTATGCCAGAACCACCTGGGGGACGGTCCGGAATCACCTGCCAGCCATGGCGGAACCACCTCTCAGACGTACCAGAACCACCTGCCGGACAAGCTGGAAACACGTCCTGGACAATCTGGAACCACCTGCCGGCCAAGCCTGAACCACCTGCCAAGCACAACGGAACAACCTGCCAGACACGCCAAAATCACCTGCGTGTTATGCCAGAACCACTTGGAGGACTCTCTGTGATGACCTGCCAGGCATGCCGGAACCACCTCTCAGACGTGCCAGAACCATGTGGCGGACAGTCCGGAATCACCTGTTGGGCATGCGCAACCACCTCTGAGACGTACCAGAACCACATGACGTGCAGGCTGGAACCACCTACCGGACAGACCGGAATCACCTTTCGGGCATGCCGGAACCACCTGTCAGATGTGCCAGAAACACGTGCCGGAGACGCCGGAAGCACCTGCCAAGCACGTTGGAACCACCTGCTCAACTCGCCTGAACCACCTGCCGGACATGCAAAATCACCTGCCGACTATGCCAGAACCACTTGGCGAACACTCCGGAATCACTTGCCGGGCATGCAGGAACCACCTCTCAGACATGCCAGAACCCTGTGCCAATGACCCCGGAAGCACCAGCCGAGCACGCCGGAACCACCTGCTCGACTCGCCAGAACCACCTGCCGATCACGCAAAAATCACCTGCCGGCTACGCCACAACCAGTTGGTGAACACTTTGGAATCACCTGCCAGGCTTGCTGGAACCACCTGCCAGTCATGCCAAAGTCACCTGCCAACTACGCCAGAACCGCTTGGCGGACACTGCGGAAACACCTGTCGGGCCGGCTGGAACCACATCTCAGACGTGCCAGAAACGTGTTCATGAGATGCTGGAACCACACCCCAACAGAGGATACCACCTGCCAGAACTGCCTGAACCACCTGCTGAGCACGCCGGAACCGCCTGCTCGACTCACCGGTACCACCTACCTGACACGCCAAAATCACCTGCTGGGTATGCCAGAACCACTTGGCGGACACTCCGGAATCATCTGCCGGACTTGCCGGAACCACCTGCCGGACACGCCCAAATCCCCTGCCGGGTATGCCAGAACCACCTGGCGGACACTACGGAATCACCTGCCGCGCATGCCGGAACCACCTCTCAGACGTGCCGGAAGCACGTGCCAGACACGCCGGAAACACCTACCGGAGCAGACCGGAACCACCTGCCAAGAACGCCGGAGCCACCTGTTCGACTCGCTGGAACCACCTGCCGGACAGGCCAATATCAACTGCTGGCTATGCCAAAACCACCTGGGGGACAGTCCGGGATCACCTGACAGCCATGGCGGAACCACCTCTCAGACGTACCAGAACCACCTGCCGGAGAAGCTGGAAACACGTCCTGGACAGACTGGAACCACGTGACGGCCATGCCTGAACCACCTGCCGAGCACGGCGGAACCACCTGCCGGACACGCCACAATCACCTGCGGGCTACGCCAGAACCACTTGGACGACTCTCGAAATGACCTGCCGGGCATGTTGGAACCACCTCTCAGACGTGCCAGACGCACGTGGCGGACAGTCCGGAATCACCTGTTGGGCATACGCAACCACCTGTGAGACGTACCAGAACCACGTGCTGTGCACGCCGGAACCACCTACCAGACAGACCGGAATCAACTTTTGGGCATGCCGGAACCACCTGTCAGATGTGCCAGAAACACGTGCCGGAGACGTCGGAAGCACCTGCCGAGCACGTCGCAACCACCTGCTCAACTCGCCTGAACCACCTGCCGGACACGCCAAAATCACCTGCCCGCTACACCAGCACCACTTCGGGGACAAGCCGGAATCACGTGAGGGGCATGCCGGCACAGCCTCTCAGACTGAACCTCGTGCCGGACACCACAGAACCACCTGCCGGACAGAGTGGAACCACTTGCCGGACACGCCGGAACCACCGGCTCGACCCGCCGGAACGACCGCTGGAGATGCAAAATCACCTGCCGGCTACGCCGGAAACACTTGGCGAACACTCCGGAATCACCTGCCGGGCATGCCGGAACCACCTCTCAGATATGCCAGAACCACGTGCCAATG
Organism: Equus przewalskii; assembly: GCF_037783145.1. NCBI lineage: Eukaryota > Metazoa > Chordata > Mammalia > Perissodactyla > Equidae > Equus > Equus przewalskii. The sequence goes on along the minus strand of NW_027227924.1, from coordinate 10,522 downwards.
ACCCCGGAAGCACCTGCCGAGCACGCCGGAACCACCTGCTCGACTCGCCAGAACCACCTGCCGGACACGCAAAAATCACCTGCCGGCTACGCCACAACCAGTTGGGGAACACTTCGGAATCACCTGCCGGGCTTGCTGGAACCACCTGCCGGTCATGCCAAAATCACCTGCCAACTACGCCAGTACCACTTGGCGGACACTGTGGAAACACCTGTTGGGCCGGCCGCAACCACATCTCAGACGTGCCAGAACCATGTGCATGAGATGCTGGAACCACACCCCGAACAGACGGAAAACACCTGCCAGACCCGTCTGAACAACCTGCCGAGCACGCCGGAGCCACCTGCTCGACTCGCCGGAACCACCTACCTGACATGCCAAAATCACCAGCCGGGTATGCCAGAACCACTTGGCGGACACTCCGGAATCATCTGCCGGACATGCCGGAACCAGCTCTCAGACACACCAGAACCACGTGCCGGAGACGCCGGACGCACCTGCCGAGCATGCCGGAGCCACCTGCTCGACTCGCCAGAAACAGCTGCCGGACACGCCAAAATCACCTGCCGGGTACGCCAGAAGCACCTGGCGGACACTCCGAAATCACCTGTCGCGCATGCCAGAACCACCTCTCAGACGTGCCGGAAGCACGTGCCGGACACGCCGGAATCACCTACCGGACAGACCGGAACCACCTGCCGAGCACGCCGGAGCCACCTGTTCGACTCGCTGGAACCACCTGCCGGACAGGCCAATATGAATTGCTGGCTATGCCAGAACCACCTGGGGGACGGTCCGGAATCACCTGCCAGCCATGGCGGAACCACCTCTCAGACGTACCAGAACCACCTGCCGGACAAGCTGGAAACACGTCCTGGACAGTCTGGAACCACCTGCCGGCCAAGCCTGAACCACCTGCCAAGCACAACGGAACAACCTGCCAGACACGCCAAAATCACCTGCGTGTTATGCCAGAACCACTTGGAGGACTCTCTGGGATGACCTGCCGGGCATGCCGGAACCACCTCTCAGACGTGCCAGAACCATGTGGCGGACAGTCCGGAATCACCTGTTGGGCATGCGCAACCACCTCTGAGACGTACCAGAACCACATGACGTGCAGGCTGGAACCACCTACCGGACAGACCGGAATCACCTTTCGGGCATGCCGGAACCACCTGTCAGATGTGCCAGAAACACGTGCCGGAGACGCCGGAAGCACCTGCCAAGCACGTTGGAACCACCTGCTCAACTCGCCTGAACCACCTGCCGGACATGCAAAATCACCTGCCGACTATGCCAGAACCACTTGGCGAACACTCCGGAATCACTTGCCGGGCATGCAGGAACCACCTCTCAGACATGCCAGAACCCTGTGCCAATGACCCCGGAAGCACCAGCCGAGCACGCCGGAACCACCTGCTCGACTCGCCAGAACCACCTGCCGATCACGCAAAAATCACCTGCCGGCTACGCCACAACCAGTTGGTGAACACTTTGGAATCACCTGCCAGGCTTGCTGGAACCACCTGCCAGTCATGCCAAAGTCACCTGCCAACTACGCCAGAACCGCTTGGCGGACACTGCGGAAACACCTGTCGGGCCGGCTGGAACCACATCTCAGACGTGCCAGAAACGTGTTCATGAGATGCTGGAACCACACCCCGAACAGACGGATACCACCTGCCAGAACTGCCTGAACCACCTGCTGAGCACGCCGGAACCGCCTGCTCGACTCACCGGTACCACCTACCTGACACGCCAAAATCACCTGCTGGGTATGCCAGAACCACTTGGCGGACACTCCGGAATCATCTGCCGGACATGCCGGAACCAGCTCTCAGACACACCGGAACCAAGTGCCGGAGACGCCGGAAGCACCTGCCGAGCATGCCGGAGCCACCTGCTCGACTCGCCAGAAACACCTGCCGGACACGCCCAAATCCCCTGCCGGGTATGCCAGAACCACCTGGCGGACACTACGGAATCACCTGCCGCGCATGCCGGAACCACCTCTCAGACGTGCCGGAAGCACGTGCCAGACACGCCGGAAACACCTACCGGACAGACCGGAACCACCTGCCAAGAACGCCGGAGCCACCTGTTCGACTCGCTGGAACCACCTGCCGGACAGGCCAATATGAATTGCTGGCTATGCCAGAACCACCTGGGGGACGGTCCGGAATCACCTGCCAGCCATGGCGGAACCACCTCTCAGACGTACCAGAACCACCTGCCGGACAAGCTGGAAACACGTCCTGGACAGTCTGGAACCACCTGCCGGCCAAGCCTGAACCACCTGCCAAGCACAACGGAACAACCTGCCAGACACGCCAAAATCACCTGCGTGTTATGCCAGAACCACTTGGAGGACTCTCTGGGATGACCTGCCGGGCATGCCGGAACCACCTCTCAGACGTGCCAGAACCATGTGGCGGACAGTCCGGAATCACCTGTTGGGCATGCGCAACCACCTCTGAGACGTACCAGAACCACATGACGTGCAGGCTGGAACCACCTACCGGACAGACCGGAATCACCTTTCGGGCATGCCGGAACCACCTGTCAGATGTGCCAGAAACACGTGCCGGAGACGCCGGAAGCACCTGCCAAGCACGTTGGAACCACCTGCTCAACTCGCCTGAACCACCTGCCGGACATGCAAAATCACCTGCCGACTATGCCAGAACCACTTGGCGAACACTCCGGAATCACTTGCCGGGCATGCAGGAACCACCTCTCAGACATGCCAGAACCCTGTGCCAATGACCCCGGAAGCACCAGCCGAGCACGCCGGAACCACCTGCTCGACTCGCCAGAACCACCTGCCGATCACGCAAAAATCACCTGCCGGCTACGCCACAACCAGTTGGTGAACACTTTGGAATCACCTGCCAGGCTTGCTGGAACCACCTGCCAGTCATGCCAAAGTCACCTGCCAACTACGCCAGAACCGCTTGGCGGACACTGCGGAAACACCTGTCGGGCCGGCTGGAACCACATCTCAGACGTGCCAGAAACGTGTTCATGAGATGCTGGAACCACACCCCGAACAGACGGATACCACCTGCCAGAACTGCCTGAACCACCTGCTGAGCACGCCGGAACCGCCTGCTCGACTCACCGGTACCACCTACCTGACACGCCAAAATCACCTGCTGGGTATGCCAGAACCACTTGGCGGACACTCCGGAATCATCTGCCGGACATGCCGGAACCAGCTCTCAGACACACCGGAACCAAGTGCCGGAGACGCCGGAAGCACCTGCCGAGCATGCCGGAGCCACCTGCTCGACTCGCCAGAAACACCTGCCGGACACGCCCAAATCCCCTGCCGGGTATGCCAGAACCACCTGGCGGACACTACGGAATCACCTGCCGCGCATGCCGGAACCACCTCTCAGACGTGCCGGAAGCACGTGCCAGACACGCCGGAAACACCTACCGGACAGACCGGAACCACCTGCCAAGAACGCCGGAGCCACCTGTTCGACTCGCTGGAACCACCTGCCGGACAGGCCAATATCAACTGCTGGCTATGCCAAAACCACCTGGGGGACAGTCCGGGATCACCTGCCAGCCATGGCGGAACCACCTCTCAGACGTACCAGAACCACCTGCCGGAGAAGCTGGAAACACGTCCTGGACAGACTGGAACCACGTGACGGCCATGCCTGAACCACCTGCCAAGCACGGCGGAACCACCTGCCGGACACGCCACAATCACCTGCGGGCTACACCAGAACCACTTGGACGACTCTCGAAATGACCTGCCGGGCATGTTGGAACCACCTCTCAGACGTGCCAGACGCACGTGGCGGACAGTCCGGAATCACCTGATGGGCATACGCAACCACCTCTGAGACGTACCAGAACCACGTGCTGTGCACGCCGGAACCACCTACCAGACAGACCGGAATCAACTTTTGGGCATGCCGGAACCACCTGTCAGATGTGCCAGAAACACGTGCCGGAGACGCCGGAAGCACCTGCCGAGCACGTCGCAACCACCTGCTCAACTCGCCTGAACCACCTGCCGGACACGCCAAAATCACCTGCCCGCTACACCAGCACCACTTCGGGGACAAGCCGGAATCACGTGAGGGGCATGCCGGCACAGCCTCTCAGACTGAACCTCGTGCCGGACACCACAGAACCACCTGCCGGACAGAGTGGAACCACTTGCCGGACACGCCGGAACCACCGGCTCGACCCGCCGGAACGACCGCTGGACATGCAAAATCACCTGCCGGCTACGCCGGAAACACTTGGCGAACACTCCGGAATCACCTGCCGGGCATGCCGGAACCACCTCTCAGACATGCCAGAACCACGTGCCAATGACCCCGGAAGCACCTGCCGAGCACGCCGGAACCACCTGCTCGACTCGCCAGAACCACCTGCCGGACACGCAAAAATCACCTGCCGGCTACGCCACAACCAGTTGGGGAACACTTCGGAATCACCTGCCGGGCTTGCTGGAACCACCTGCCGGTCATGCCAAAATCACCTGCCAACTACGCCAGTACCACTTGGCGGACACTGTGGAAACACCTGTCGGGCCGGCCGCAACCACATCTCAGACGTGCCAGAACCATGTGCATGAGATGCTGGAACCACACCCCGAACAGACGGAAAACACCTGCCAGACCCGTCTGAACAACCTGCCGAGCACGCCGGAGCCACCTGCTCGACTCGCCGGAACCACCTACCTGACATGCCAAAATCACCAGCCGGGTATGCCAGAACCACTTGGCGGACACTCCGGAATCATCTGCCGGACATGCCGGAACCAGCTCTCAGACACACCGGAACCAAGTGCCGGAGACGCCGGAAGCACCTGCCGAGCATGCCGGAGCCACCTGCTCGACTCGCCAGAAACACCTGCCGGACACGCCCAAATCCCCTGCCGGGTATGCCAGAACCACCTGGCGGACACTACGGAATCACCTGCCGCGCATGCCGGAACCACCTCTCAGACGTGCCGGAAGCACGTGCCAGACACGCCGGAAACACCTACCGGACAGACCGGAACCACCTGCCAAGAACGCCGGAGCCACCTGTTCGACTCGCTGGAACCACCTGCCGGACAGGCCAATATCAACTGCTGGCTATGCCAAAACCACCTGGGGGACAGTCCGGGATCACCTGCCAGCCATGGCGGAACCACCTCTCAGACGTACCAGAACCACCTGCCGGAGAAGCTGGAAACACGTCCTGGACAGACTGGAACCACGTGACGGCCATGCCTGAACCACCTGCCGAGCACGGCGGAACCACCTGCCAGACACGCCACAATCACCTGCGGGCTACGCCAGAACCACTTGGACGACTCTCGAAATGACCTGCCGGGCATGTTGGAACCACCTCTCAGACGTGCCAGACGCACGTGGCGGACAGTCCGGAATCACCTGTTGGGCATACGCAACCACCTCTGAGACGTACCAGAACCACGTGCTGTGCACGCCGGAACCACCTACCAGACAGACCGGAATCACCTTTCGGGCATGCCGGAACCACCTGTCAGATGTGCCAGAAACACGTGCCGGAGACGCCGGAAGCACCTGCCGAGCACGTCGCAACCACCTGCTCAACTCGCCTGAACCACCTGCCGGACACGCCATAATCACCTGCCCGCTACACCAGCACCAATTCGGTGACAAGCCGGAATCACGTGAGGGGCATGCCGGCACAGCCTCTCAGACTGAACCTCGTGCCGGACACCACAGAACCACCTGCCGGACAGAGTGGAACCACTTGCCGGACACGCCGGAACCACCGGCTCGACCCGCCGGAACGACCGCTGGACATGCAAAATCACCTGCCGGCTACGCCGGATACACTTGGCGAACACTCCGGAATCACCTGCCGGGCATGCCGGAACCACCTCTCAGATATGCCAGAACCACGTGCCAATGACCCCGGAAGCACCTGCCGAGCACGCCGGAACCACCTGCTCGACTCGCCAGAACCACCTGCCGGACACGCAAAAATCACCTGCCGGCTACGCCACAACCAGTTGGGGAACACTTCGGAATCACCTGCCGGGCTTGCTGGAACCACCTGCCAGTCATGCCAAAATCACCTGCCAACTACGCCAGTACCACTTGGCGGACACTGTGGAAACACCTGTCGGGCCGGCCGCAACCACATCTCAGACGTGCCAGAACCATGTGCATGAGATGCTGGAACCACACCCCGAACAGACGGAAAACACCTGCCAGACCCGTCTGAACAACCTGCCGAGCACGCCGGAGCCACCTGCTCGAGTCGCCGGAACCACCTACCTGACATGCCAAAATCTCCAGCCGGGTATGCCAGAACCACTTGGCGGACAATCCGGAATCATCTGCCGGACATGCCGGAACCAGCTCTCAGACACAACAGAACCACGTGCCGGAGACGCCGGACGCACCTGCCGAGCATGCCGGAGCCACCTGCTCGACTCGCCAGAAACAGCTGCCGGACACGCCAAAATCACCTGCCCGCTACACCAGCACCACTTCGGGGACAAGCCGGAATCACGTGAGGGGCATGCCGGCACAGCCTCTCAGACTGAACCTCGTGCCGGACACCACAGAACCACCTGCCGGACAGAGTGGAACCACTTGCCGGACACGCCGGAACCACCGGCTCGACCCGCCGGAACGACCGCTGGAGATGCAAAATCACCTGCCGGCTACGCCGGAAACACTTGGCGAACACTCCGGAATCACCTGCCGGGCATGCCGGAACCACCTCTCAGATATGCCAGAACCACGTGCCAATGACCCCGGAAGCACCTGCCGAGCACGCCGGAACCACCTGCTCGACTCGCCAGAACCACCTGCCGGACACGCAAAAATCACCTGCCGGCTACGCCACAACCAGTTGGGGAACACTTCGGAATCACCTGCCGGGCTTGCTGGAACCACCTGCCGGTCATGCCAAAATCGCCTGCCAACTACGCCAGTACCACTTGGCGGACACTGTGGAAACACCTGTTGGGCCGGCCGCAACCACATCTCAGACGTGCCAGAACCATGTGCATGAGATGCTGGAACCACACCCCGAACAGACGGAAAACACCTGCCAGACCCGTCTGAACAACCTGCCGAGCACGCCGGAGCCACCTGCTCGACTCGCCGGAACCACCTACCTGACATGCCAAAATCACCAGCCGGGTATGCCAGAACCACTTGGCGGACACTCCGGAATCATCTGCCGGACATGCCGGAACCAGCTCTCAGACACACCAGAACCACGTGCCGGAGACGCCGGACGCACCTGCCGAGCATGCCGGAGCCACCTGCTCGACTCGCCAGAAACAGCTGCCGGACACGCCAAAATCACCTGCCGGGTACGCCAGAAGCACCTGGCGGACACTCCGAAATCACCTGTCGCGCATGCCAGAACCACCTCTCAGACGTGCCGGAAGCACGTGCCGGACACGCCGGAATCACCTACCGGACAGACCGGAACCACCTGCCGAGCACGCCGGAGCCACCTGTTCGACTCGCTGGAACCACCTGCCGGACAGGCCAATATTAACTGCTGGCTATGCCAGAACCACCTGGGGGACGGTCCGGAATCACCTGCCAGCCATGGCGGAACCACCTCTCAGACGTACCAGAACCACCTGCTGGACAAGCTGGAAACACGTCCTGGAAAGTCTGGAACCACCTGCCGGCCAAGCCTGAACCACCTGCCAAGCACAACGGAACAACCTGCCAGACACGCCAAAATCACCTGCGTGTTATGCCAGAACCACTTGGAGGACTCTCTGGGATGACCTGCCGGGCATGCCGGAACCACCTCTCAGACGTGCCAGAACCATGTGGCGGACAGTCCGGAATCACCTGTTGGGCATGCGCAACCACCTCTGAGACGTACCAGAACCACATGCCGTGCAGGCTGGAACCACCTACCGGACAGACCGGAATCACCTTTCGGGCATGCCGGAACCACCTGTCAGATGTGCCAGAAACACGTGCTGGAGACGCCGGAAGCACCTGCCAAGCACGTTGGAACCACCTGCTCAACTCGCCTGAACCACCTGCCGGACATGCAAAATCACCTGCCGACTATGCCAGAACCACTTGGCGAACACTCCGGAATCACTTGCCGGGCATGCAGGAACCACCTCTCAGACATGCCAGAACCCTGTGCCAATGACCCTGGAAGCACCAGCCGAGCACGCCGGAACCACCTGCTCGACTCGCCAGAACCACCTGCCGATCACGCAAAAATCACCTGCCGGCTACGCCACAACCAGTTGGTGAACACTTTGGAATCACCTGCCAGGCTTGCTGGAACCACCTGCCAGTCATGCCAAAGTCACCTGCCAACTACGCCAGAACCGCTTGGCGGACACTGCGGAAACACCTGTCGGGCCGGCTGGAACCACATCTCAGACGTGCCAGAAACGTGTTCATGAGATGCTGGAACCACACCCAGAACAGACGGATACCACATGCCAGAACTGCCTGAACCACCTGCTGAGCACGCCGGAACCGCCTGCTCGACTCACCGGTACCACCTACCTGACACGCCAAAATCACCTGCTGGGTATGCCAGAACCACTTGGCGGACACTCCGGAATCATCTGCCGGACATGCCGGAACCAGCTCTCAGACACACCGGAACCAAGTGCCGGAGACGCCGGAAGCACCTGCCGAGCATGCCGGAGCCACCTGCTCGACTCACCAGAAACACCTGCCGGACACGCCCAAATCCCCTGCCGGGTATGCCAGAACCACCTGGCGGACACTACGGAATCACCTGCCGCGCATGCCGGAACCACCTCTCAGACGTGCCGGAAGCACGTGCCAGACACGCCGGAAACACCTACCGGACAGACCGGAACCACCTGCCAAGAACGCCGGAGCCACCTGTTCGACTCGCTGGAACCACCTGCCGGACAGGCCAATATCAACTGCTGGCTATGCCAAAACCACCTGGGGGACAGTCCGGGATCACCTGCCAGCCATGGCGGAACCACCTCTCAGACGTACCAGAACCACCTGCCGGAGAAGCTGGAAACACGTCCTGGACAGACTGGAACCACGTGACGGCCATGCCTGAACCACCTGCCAAGCACGGCGGAACCACCTGCCGGACACGCCACAATCACCTGCGGGCTACACCAGAACCACTTGGACGACTCTCGAAATGACCTGCCGGGCATGTTGGAACCACCTCTCAGACGTGCCAGACGCACGTGGCGGACAGTCCGGAATCACCTGATGGGCATACGCAACCACCTCTGAGACGTACCAGAACCACGTGCTGTGCACGCCGGAACCACCTACCAGACAGACCGGAATCACCTTTCGGGCATGCCGGAACCACCTGTCAGATGTGCCAGAAACACGTGCCGGAGACGCCGGAAGCACCTGCCGAGCACGTCGCAACCACCTGCTCAACTCGCCTGAACCACCTGCCGGACACGCCATAATCACCTGCCCGCTACACCAGCACCACTTCGGGGACAAGCCGGAATCACGTGAGGGGCATGCCGGCACAGCCTCTCAGACTGAACCTCGTGCCGGACACCACAGAACCACCTGCCGGACAGAGTGGAACCACTTGCCGGACACGCCGGAACCACCGGCTCGACCCGCCGGAACGACCGCTGGACATGCAAAATCACCTGCCGGCTACGCCGGATACACTTGGCGAACACTCCGGAATCACCTGCCGGGCATGCCGGAACCACCTCTCAGATATGCCAGAACCACGTGCCAATGACCCCGGAAGCACCTGCCGAGCACGCCGGAACCACCTGCTCGACTCGCCAGAACCACCTGCCGGACACGCAAAAATCACCTGCCGGCTACGCCACAACCAGTTGGGGAACACTTCGGAATCACCTGCCGGGCTTGCTGGAACCACCTGCCAGTCATGCCAAAATCACCTGCCAACTACGCCAGTACCACTTGGCGGACACTGTGGAAACACCTGTCGGGCCGGCCGCAACCACATCTCAGACGTGCCAGAACCATGTGCATGAGATGCTGGAACCACACCCCGAACAGACGGAAAACACCTGCCAGACCCGTCTGAACAACCTGCCGAGCACGCCGGAGCCACCTGCTCGAGTCGCCGGAACCACCTACCTGACATGCCAAAATCTCCAGCCGGGTATGCCAGAACCACTTGGCGGACAATCCGGAATCATCTGCCGGACATGCCGGAACCAGCTCTCAGACACACCAGAACCACGTGCCGGAGACGCCGGACGCACCTGCCGAGCATGCCGGAGCCACCTGCTCGACTCGCCAGAAACAGCTGCCGGACACGCCAAAATCACCTGCCGGGTACGCCAGAAGCACCTGGCGGACACTCCGAAATCACCTGTCGCGCATGCCAGAACCACCTCTCAGACGTGCCGGAAGCACGTGCCGGACACGCCGGAATCACCTACCGGACAGACCGGAACCACCTGCCGAGCACGCCGGAGCCACCTGTTCGACTCGCTGGAACCACCTGCCGGACAGGCCAATATCAACTGCTGGCTATGCCAAAACCACCTGGGGGACAG
>NW_027227923.1:0-49524 GCF_037783145.1 Equus przewalskii | reverse complement strand
GGCATGAGCAGCCGGTGATTGCCTAGTGTCCGCCAGGTGGTTCTCGCATACCCAGCAGGTGTTTCTGGCGATTCGAGCAGGTGGCTCCAGCATGCTCGGCAGGTGCTTCCGGCGTCTCCGGCACGTGGTTCTGGTGTGTCTGAGAGCTGGTTCCGGCATGTCCGGCAGATGATTCCGGAGTGTCCGCCAAGTGGTTCTGGCATACCCGGCTGGTGATTTTGGCATGTCAGGTAGGTGGTTCCGGCGAGTCGAGCAGGTGGCTCCGGCGTGCTCGACAGGTTGTTCCGACAGGTCTGGCAGGTGTTTTCCGTCTGTTCGGGGTGTGGTTCCAGCATCTCATGCACATGGTTCTGGCACGTCTGAGATGTGGTTGTGGCCGGCCCGACAGGTGTTTCCACAGTGTCCGCCAAGTGGTACTGCCGTAGTTGGCAGGTGATTTTGGCATGACCGCCAGGTGATTCCAGCAATCCTGGCAGGTGATTCCAAAGTGTTCACCAACTGGTTGTGGCGTAGCCGGCAGGTGATTTTTGCGTGATCGGCAGGTGGTTCTGGCGAGTCGAGCAGGTGGTTCCGGCGTGCTCGGCTGGTGCTTCCGGGGTCATTGGCACGGGGTTCTGGCATGTCTGAGAGGTGGTTCCTGCATGCCCGGCAAGTGATTCCGGAGTGTTCGCCAAGTGGTTCTGGCATAGTCGGCAGGTGATTTTGGCATGTCCGGCAGGTGGTTCAGGCGAGTTGAGCAGGTGGTTCCAACGTGCTTGGCAGGTGCTTCCGGAGTCTCCGGTACGTGTTTCTGGCACATCTGACAGGTGGTTCCGGCATGCCCGAAAGGTGATTCCCGTCTGTCCGGTAGGTGGTTCCAGCCTGCACGGCATGTGGTTCTGGTACGTCTCAGAGGTGGTTGCGCATGCCCAACAGGTGATTAGGGACTGTCCGCCACATGGTTCTGGCACGTCTGAGAGGTGGTTCCGGCATGCCCAGCAGGTCATTTCGGAGAGTCGTCCAAGTGGTTCTGGCGTAGCCCGCAGGTGATTTTGGCGTGTCCGGCAGGGAGTTCCGCCGTGCTCGGCAGGTGGTTCAGGCATGGCCGTCACGTGGTTCCAGTCTGTCCAGGACGTGTTTCCAGCTTGTCCGGCAGGTGGTTCTGGTACGTCTGAGAGGTGGTTCCGCCATGGCTGGCAGGTGATCCCGGACTGTCCCCCAGGTGGTTCTGGCATAGCCAGCAGTTGATATTGGCCTGTCCGGCAGGTGGCTCCAGTGAGTCGAACAGGTGGCTCCGGCGTTCTTGGCAGGTGGTTCCGGTCTGTCCGGTAGGTGTTTCCGGCGTGTCTGGCACGTGCTTCCGGGACGTCTGAGAGGTGGTTCCGGGATGCGCGGCAGGTGATTTCGGAGTGTCCGCCAGGTGGTTCTGGCCTACCCGGCAGGTGATTTTGGCGTGTCCGGCAGGTGTTTCTTGCGAGTCAAGCAGGTGGCTCCGGCATGCTCGGCAGGTGCTTCCGGCGTCTCCGGCACGTGGTTCTGGTGTCTCTGAGAGCTGGTTCCGGCATGTCCGGCAGATGATTCCGGAGTGTCCGCCAAGTGGTTCTGGCATACCCGGCTGGTGATTTTGGCATGTCAGGTAGGTGGTTCCGGCGAGTCGAGCAGGTGGCTCCGGCGTGCTCGGCAGGTTGTTCAGACGGGTCTGGCAGGTGTTTTCCGTCTGTTCGGGGTGTGGTTCCAGCATCTCATGCACATGGTTCTGGCACGTCTGAGATGTGGTTGCGGCCGGCCCGACAGGTGTTTCCACAGTGTCCGCCAAGTGGTACTGGCGTAGTTGGCAGGTGATTTTGGCATGACCGGCAGGTGGTTCCAGCAAGCCCGGCAGGTGATTCCGAAGTGTTCCCCAACTGGTTGTGGCGTAGCCGGCAGGTGATTTTTGCGTGTACGGCAGGTGGTTCTGGCGAGTCGAGCAGGTGGTTCCGGCGTGCTCGGCAGGTGCTTCCGGGGTCATTGGCACGTGGTTCTGGCATATCTGAGAGGTGGTTCCGGCATGCCCGGCAGGTGATTCCGGAGTGTTCGCCAAGTGTTTCTGGCGTAGCCGGCAGGTGATTTTGCATATCCAGCGGTCGTTTCAGCGGGTCGAGCCGGTGGTTCCAGCGTGTCCAGCGGTTGGTTCCGGTCTGTCCGGCAGGTGGTTCTGTGGTGTGCGGCACGAGGTTCAGTCTGAGATGCTGTGCCGGCATGCCCCTCACGTGATTCCGGCTTGTCCCCGAAGTTGTGCTGGTGTAGCGGGCAGGTGATTTTGGCGTGTCTGGCAGGTGGTTCAGGCGAGTTGAGCAGGTGGTTGCGACGTGCTCGGCAGGTGCTTCCGCGTCTCCGGCACGTGTTTCGGGCACATCTGATAGGTGGTTCCGGCATGCCCGAAAGGTGATTCCCGTCTGTCCGGTACGTGGTTCCAGCCTGCACGGCATGTGGTTCTGGTACGTCTCAGAGGTGGTTGCGCATGCCCAACAGGTGATTCCGGACTGTCCGCCACATGGTTCTGGCACGTCTGAGAGGTGGTTCCGGCATGCCAGGCAGGTCATCCCAGAGAGTCCTCCAAGTGATTCTGGCATAACACGCAGGTGATTTTGGCGTGTCTGGCAGGTTGTTCCGTTGTGCTTGGCAGGTGGTTCAGGCTTGGCCGGCAGGTGGTTCCAGACTGTCCAGGACGTGTTTCCAGCTTGTCCGGCAGGTGGTTCTGGTACGTCTGAGAGATGGTTCCGCCATGGCTGGCAGGTGATTCCGGACCGTCCCCCAGGTGGTTCTGGCATAGCCAGCAGTTGATATTGGCCTGTCCGGCAGGTGGTTCCAGCGAGTCGAACAGGTGGCTCCGGCGTGCTCGGCAGGTAGTTCCGGTCTGTCCGGTAGGTGATTCCGGCGTGTCCGGCACGTGCTTCCGGCACGTCTGAGAGGTGGTTCCGGCATGCGCGACAGGTGATTTCGGAGTGTCCGCCAGGTGGTTCTGGCGCACCCGGCAGGTGATTTTGGCGTGTCCGGCAGGTGTTTCTGGCGAGTCGAGCAGGTGGCTCCGGCATGCTCGGCTGGTGCTTCCGGCGTCTCCGGCACGTGGTTCTGGTGTGTCTGAGAGCTGGTTCCGGCATGTCCGGAAGATGATTCCGGAGTGTCCGCCAAGTGGTTCTGGCATACCCGGGTGGTGTTTTGGCATGACCGGCAGGTGGTTCCAGCAAGCCCGGCTGGTGATTCCGAAGTGTTCCCCAACTGGTTGTGGCGTAGCCGGCAGGTGATTTTTGCGTGTCCGGCAGGTGGTTCTGGCGAGTCGAGCAGGTGGTTCCGGCGTGCTCGGCAGGTGCTTCCGGGGTCATTGGCACGTGGTTTTGGCATATCTTAGAGGTGGTTCCGGCATGCCCGGCAGGTGATTCCGGAGTGTTCGCCAAGTGTTTCCGGCATAGCCGGCAGGTGATTTTGCATGTCCAGCGGTCGTTGGCGGGTCGAGCCGGTGGTTCCGGCGTGTCCGGCATGTGGTTCCGGTCTGTCCGGCTGGTGGTTCTGTGGTGTCCGGCATGAGGTTCAGTCTGAGAGGCTGTGCCGGCATGCCCCTCACGTGATTCTGGCTTGTCTCCGAAGTGGTGCTGGTGTAGCGGGCAGGTGATTTTGGCGTGTCCGGCAGGTGGTTCAGGCGAGTTGAGCAGGTGGTTGCGACGTGCTCGGCAGGTGCTTCCGGCGTCTCCGGCACGTGTTTCTGGCACATCTGACTGGTGGTTCCGGCATGCCCAAAAGTTGATTCCGGTCTGTCCGGTAGGTGGTTCCGGCGTGCACGGCACGTGGTTCTAGTACGTCTCAGAGGTGGTTGCGTATGCCCAACAGGTGATTCCGGACTGTCCGCCACGTGCTTCTGGCACGTCTGAGAGGTGGTTCCAACATGCCCGGCAGGTCATTTCGGAGAGTCGTCCAAGTGGTTCTGGCGTAGCCCGCAGGTGATTTTGGCGTGTCGGGCAGGTGGTTCCGCCGTGCTCGGCAGGTGGTTCAGGCATGGCCGTCACGTGGTTCCAGTCTGTCCAGGACGTGTTTCCAGCTTCTCCGGCAGGTGGTTCTGGTACGTCTGAGAGGTGGTTCCGCCATGGCTGGCAGGTGATCCCGGACTGTCCCCAAGGTGGTTCTGGCATAGCCAGCAGTTGATATTGGCCTGTCCGGCAGGTGGTTCCAGCGAGTCGAACAGGTGGCTCCGGCGTTCTTGGCAGGTGGTTCCGGTCTGTCCGGTAGGTGTTTCCGGCGTGTCTGGCACGTGCTTCCGGCACGTCTGAGAGGTGGTTCCGGCATCCGCGGCAGGTGATACCGTAGTGTCCGCCAGGTGGTTCTGGCATACCCGGCAGCTGATTTTGGCGTGTCCGGCAGGTGTTTCTGGCGAGTCGAGCAGGTGGTTCCGGCGTGCTCGGCTGGTGCTTCCGGGGTCATTGGCACGGGGTTCTGGCATGACTGAGAGGTGGTTCCTTCATGCCCGGCAAGTGATTCTGGAGTGTTCGCCAAGTGGTTCTGGCATAGTCGGCAGGTGATTTTGGCATGTCCGGCAGGTGGTTCAGGCGAGTTGAGCAGGTGGTTCCAACGTGCTTGGCAGGTGCTTCCGGCGTCTCCGGCACGTGTTTCTGGCACATCTGACAGGTGGTTCCGGCATGCCCGAAAGGTGATTCCGGTCTGTCCGGTAGGTGGTTCCAGCCTGCACGGCATGTGGTTCTGGTACGTCTCAGAGTTGGTTGTGCATGCCCAACAGGTGATTCCGGACTGTCCGTCACATGGTTCTGGCACGTCTGAGAGGTGGTTCCGGCATGCCCGGCAGGTCATCCCAGAGAGTCCTCCAAGTGGTTCTGGCATAACACGCAGGTGATTTTGGCGTGTCTGGCAGGTTGTTCCGTTGTGCTTGGCAGGTGGTTCAGGCTTGGCCGGCAGGTGGTTCCAGACTGTCCAGGACGTGTTTCCAGCTTGTCCGGCAGGTGGTTCTGGTACGTGTGAGAGGTGGTTCCGCCATGGCTGGCAGGTGATTCCAGACCGTCCCCCTGGTGGTTCTGGCATAGCCAGCAGTTGATATTGGCCTGTCCGGCAGGTGGTTCCAGCGAGTCGAACAGGTGGCTCCGGCGTGCTCGGCAGGTGGTTCCGGTCTGTCCGGTAGGTGATTCCGGCGTGTCCAGCACGTGCTTCCGGCACGTCTGAGAGGTGGTTCCGGCATGCGCGACAGGTGATTTCGGAGTGTCCGCCAGGTGGTTCTGGCGTACCCGGCAGGTGATTTTGGCGTGTCCAGCAGGTGTTTCTGGCGAGTCGAGCAGGTGGCTCCGGCATGCTCGGCAGGTGCTTCCGGCGTCTCCGGCACGTGGTTCTGGTGTGTCTGAGAGCTGGTTCCGGCATGTGCGGCAGATGATTCCGGAGTGTCCGCCAAGTGGTTCTGGCATACCCGGCTGGTGATTTTGGCATGTCAGGTAGGTGGTTCCGGCGAGTCGAGCAGGTGGCTCCGGCGTGCTCGGCAGGTTGTTCAGACGGGTCTGGCAGGTGTTTTCCGTCTGTTCGGGGTGTGGTTCCAGCATCTCATGCACATGGTTCTGGCACGTCTGAGATGTGGTTCCGGCCGGCCCGACAGGTGTTTCCACAGTGTCCGCCAAGTGGTACTGGCGTAGTTGGCAGGTGATTTTGGCATGACTGGCATGTTGTTCCAGCAAGCCTGGCAGGTGATTCCAAAGTGTTCACTAACTGGTTGTGGCGTAGCCGGCAGGTGATTTTTGCATGATCGGCAGGTGGTTCTGGCGAGTCGAGCAGGTGGTTCCGGCGTGCTCGGCTGGTGCTTCCGGGGTCATTGGCACGGGGTTCTGGCATGTCTGAGAGGTGGTTCCTGCATGCCCGGCAAGTGATTCCGGAGTGTTCGCCAAGTGGTTCTGGCATAGTCGGCAGGTGATTTTGGCATGTCCGGCAGGTGGTTCAGGCGAGTTGAGCAGGTGGTTCCAACGTGCTTGGCAGGTGCTTCCGGCGTCTCCGGCACGTGTTTCTTGCACACCTGACAGGTGGTTCCGGCATGCCCGAAAGATGATTCCGGTCTGTCCGGTAGGTGGTTCCAGCCTGCACGGCATGTGGTTCTGGTACGTCTCAGAGGTGGTTGCGCATGCCCAACAGGTGATTAGGGACTGTCCGCCACATGGTTCTGGCACGTCTGAGAGGTGGTTCCGGCATGCCCAGCAGGTCATTTCGGAGAGTCGTCCAAGTGGTTCTGGCGTAGCCCGCAGGTGATTTTGGCGTGTCCGGCAGGGAGTTCCGCCGTGCTCGGCAGGTGGTTCAGGCATGGCCGTCACGTGGTTCCAGTCTGTCCAGGACGTGTTTCCAGCTTCTCCGGCAGGTGGTTCTGGTACGTCTGAGAGGTGGTTCCGCCATGGCTGGCAGGTGATCCCGGACTGTCCCCCAGGTGGTTCTGGCATAGCCAGCAGTTGATATTGGCCTGTCCGGCAGGTGGCTCCAGTGAGTCGAACAGGTGGCTCCGGCGTTCTTGGCAGGTGGTTCCGGTCTGTCCGGTAGGTGTTTCCGGCGTGTCTGGCACGTGCTTCCGGCACGTCTGAGAGGTGGTTCCGGGATGCGCGGCAGGTGATTTCGGAGTGTCCGCCAGGTGGTTCTGGCGTACCCGGCAGGTGATGTTGGCGTGTCCGGCAGGTGTTTCTTGCGAGTCAAGCAGGTGGCTCCGGCATGCTCGGCAGGTGCTTCAGGAGTCTCCGGCACTTGGTTCTGGTATGTCTGAGAGCTGGTTCCGGCATGTCCGGCAGATGATTCCGGAGTGTCCGCCAAGTGGTTCTGGCATACCCGGCTGGTGATTTTGGCATGTCAGGTAGGTGGTTCCGGCGAGTCGAGCAGGTGGCTCCGGCGTGCTCGGCAGGTTGTTCAGAAGGGTCTGGCAGGTGTTTTCCGTCTGTTTGGGGTGTGGTTCCAGCATCTCATGCACATGGTTATGGCACGTCTGAGATGTGGTTGCGGCCGGCCCGACAGGTGTTTCCACAGTGTCCGCCAAGTGGTACTGGCGTAGTTGGCAGGTGATTTTGGCATGACCGGCAGGTGGTTCCAGCAAGCCCGGCAGGTGATTCCGAAGTGTTCCCCAACTGGTTGTGGAGTAGCCGGCAGGTGATTTTTGCGTGTCCGGCAGGTGGTTCTGGTGAGTCGAGCAGGTGGTTCCGGCGTGCTCGGCAGGTGCTTCCGGGGTCATTGGCACGCGGTACTGGCATATCTGAGAGGTGGTTCCGGCATGCCCGGCAGGTGATTCCGGAGTGTTCGCCAAGTGTTTCCGGCGTAGCCGGCAGGTGATTTTGCATGTCCAGCGGTCGTTCCGGCGGGTCGAGCCGGTGGTTCCGGCGTGTCCGGCAGGTGGTTCCGGTCTGTCCGGCAGGTGGTACTGTGGTGTCCGGCACGAGGTTCAGCCTGAGAGGCTGTGCCGGCATGCCCCTCACGTGATTCCGGCTTGTCCCCGAGGTGGTGCTGGTGTAGCGGGCAGGTGATTTTGGCATGTCCGGCAGGTGGTTCAGGCGAGTTGAGCAGGTGGTTGCGACGTGCTCGGCAGGTGCTTCCGGCGTCTCCGGCACGTGTTTCTGGCACATCTGACTGGTGGTTCCGGCATGCCCAAAAGTTGATTCCGGTCTGTCCGGGAGGTGGTTCCGGCGTGCACGGCACGTGGTTCTGGTACGTCTCAGAGGTGGTTGCGTATGCCCAACAGGTGATTCCGGACTGTCCGCCACGTGCTTCTGGCACGTCTGAGAGGTGGTTCCAACATACCCGGCAGGTCATTTCGGAGAGTCGTCCAAGTGGTTCTGGCGTAGCCCGCAGGTGATTTTGGCGTGTCGGGCAGGTGGTTCCGCCGTGTTCGGCAGGTGGTTCAGGCATGGCCGTCACGTGTTTCCAGACTGTCCAGGACGTGTTTCCAGCTTGTCCGGCAGGTGGTTCTGGTACGTCTGAGAGGTGGTTCCGCCATGGCTGGCAGGTGATTCCGGACCGTCCCCCAGGTGGTTCTGGCATAGCCAGCAGTTGATATTGGCCTATCCGGCAGGTGGTTCCAGCGAGTCGAACAGGTGGCTCCGGCGTGCTCGGCAGGTGGTTCCGGTCTGTCCGGTAGGTGATTGCGGCGTGTCCGGCACGTGCTTCCGGCACGTCTGAGAGGTGGTTCCGGCATGCGCGACAGGTGATTTCGCAGTGTCCGCCAGGTGGTTCTGGCGTACCCGGCAGGTGATTTTGGCGTGTCCGGCAGGTGTTTCTGGCGAGTCGAGCAGGTGGCTCCGGCATGCTCGGCAGGTGCTTCCGGCGTCTCCGGCACGTGGTTCTGGTGTCTCTGAGAGCTGGTTCCGGCATGTCCGGCAGATGATTCCGGAGTGTCCGCCAAGTGGTTCTGGCATACCCGGCTGGTGATTTTGGCATGTCAGGTAGGTGGTTCCGGCGAGTCGAGACGGTGGCTCCGGCGTGCTCGGCAGGTTGTTCAGACGGGTCTGGCAGGTGTTTTCCGTCTGTTCGGGGTGTGGTTCCAGCATCTCATGCACATGGTTCTGGCACGTCTGAGATGTGGTTCCGGCCGGCCCGACAGGTGTTTCCACAGTGTCCGCCAAGTGGTACTGGCGTAGTTGGCAGCTGATTTTGGCATGACCGGCAGGTGGTTCCAGCAAGCCCGGCAGGTGATTCCGAAGTGTTCCCCAACTGGTTGTGGCGTAGCCGGCAGGTGATTTTTGCGTGTCCGGCAGGTGGTTCTGGCGAGTCGAGCAGGTGGTTCTGGCGTGCTCGGCAGGTGCTTCCGGGGTCATTGGCTCGTGGTTCTGGCATATCTGAGAGGTGGTTCCGGCATGCCCGGCAGGTGATTCCGGAGTGTTCGCCAAGTGTTTCCGGCGTAGCCGGCAGGTGATTTTGCATATCCAGCGGTCGTTTCAGCGGGTCGAGCCGGTGGTTCCGGCGTGTCCAGCAGGTGGTTCCGGTCTGTCCGGCAGGTGGTTCTGTGGTGTGCGGCACGAGGGTCAGTCTGAGATGCTGTGCCGGCATGCCCCTCACGTGATTCCGGCTTGTCCCCGAAGTTGTGCTGGTGTAGCGGGCAGGTGATTTTGGCGTGTCCGGCAGGTGGTTCAGGCGAGTTGAGCAGGTGGTTGCGACGTGCTCGGCAGGTGCTTCCGGCGTCTCCGGCACGTGTTTCTGGCACATCTGACAGGTGGTTCCGGCATGCCCGAAAGGTGATTCCCGTCTGTCCGGTAGGTGGTTCCAGCCTGCACGGCATGTGGTTCTGGTACGTCTCAGAGGTGGTTGCGCATGCCCAACAGGTGATTCCGGACTGTCCGCCACATGGTTCTGGCACGTCTGAGAGGTGGTTCCGGCATGCCTGGCAGGTCATCCCAGAGAGTCCTCCAAGTGGTTCTGGCATAACACGCAGGTGATTTTGGCGTGTCTGGCAGGTTGTTCCGTTGTGCTTGGCAGGTGGTTCAGGCATGGCCGTCACGTGGTTCCAGTCTGTCCAGGACGTGTTTCCAGCTTCTCCGGCAGGTGGTTCTGGTACGTCTGAGAGGTGGTTCCGCCATGGCTGGCAGGTGATCCCGGACTGTCCCCAAGGTGGTTCTGGCATAGCCAGCAGTTGATATTGGCCTGTCCGGCAGGTGGTTCCAGCGAGTCGAACAGGTGGCTCCGGCGTTCTTGGCAGGTGGTTCCGGTCTGTCCGGTAGGTGTTTCCGGCGTGTCTGGCACGTGCTTCCGGCACGTCTGAGAGGTGGTTCCGGCATCCGCGGCAGGTGATACCGTAGTGTCCGCCAGGTGGTTCTGGCATACCCGGCAGCTGATTTTGGCGTGTCCGGCAGGTGGTTCTGGCGAGTCGAGCAGGTGGTTCCGGCGTGCTCGGCTGGTGCTTCCGGGGTCATTGGCACGGGGTTCTGGCATGACTGAGAGGTGGTTCCTTCATGCCCGGCAAGTGATTCCGGAGTGTTCGCCAAGTGGTTCTGGCATAGTCGGCAGGTGATTTTGGCATGTCCGGCAGGTGGTTCAGGCGAGTTGAGCAGGTGGTTCCAACGTGCTTGGCAGGTGCTTCCGGCGTCTCCGGCACGTGTTTCTGGCACATCTGACAGGTGGTTCCAGCATGCCCGAAAGGTGATTCCGGTCTGTCCGGTAGGTGGTTCCAGCCTCCACGGCATGTGGTTCTGGTACGTCTCAGAGTTGGTTGTGCATGCCCAACAGGTGATTCCGGACTGTCCGTCACATGGTTCTGGCACGTCTGAGAGGTGGTTCCGGCATGCCCGGCAGGTCATCCCAGAGAGTCCTCCAAGTGGTTCTGGCATAACACGCAGGTGATTTTGGCGTGTCTGGCAGGTTGTTCCGTTGTGCTTGGCAGGTGGTTCAGGCTTGGCCGGCAGGTGGTTCCAGACTGTCCAGGACGTGTTTCCACCTTCTCCGGCAGGTGGTTCTGGTACGTCTGAGAGGTGGTTCCGCCATGGCTGGCAGGTGATTCCGGACCGTCCCCCTGGTGGTTCTGGCATAGCCAGCAGTTGATATTGGCCTGTCCGGCAGGTGGTTCCAGCGAGTCGAACAGGTGGCTCCGGCGTGCTCGGCAGGTGGTTCCGGTCTGTCCGGTAGGTGATTCCGGCGTGTCCAGCACGTGCTTCCGGCACGTCTGAGAGGTGGTTCCGGCATGCGCGACAGGTGATTTCGGAGTGTCCGCCAGGTGGTTCTGGCGTACCCGGCAGGTGATTTTGGCGTGTCCAGCAGGTGTTTCTGGCGAGTCGAGCAGGTGGCTCCGGCATGCTCGGCAGGTGCTTCCGGCGTCTCCGGCACGTGGTTCTGGTGTGTCTGAGAGCTGGTTCCGGCATGTGCGGCAGATGATTCCGGAGTGTCCGCCAAGTGGTTCTGGCACACCCGGCTGGTGATTTTGGCATGTCAGGTAGGTGGTTCCGGCGAGTCGAGCAGGTGGCTCCGGCGTGCTCGGCAGGTTGTTCAGACGGGTCTGGCAGGTGTTTTCCGTCTGTTCGGGGTGTGGTTCCAGCATCTCATGCACATGGTTCTGGCACGTCTGAGATGTGGTTCCGGCCGGCCCGACAGGTGTTTCCACAGTGTCCGCCAAGTGGTACTGGCGTAGTTGTCAGGTGATTTTGGCATGACTGGCAGGTTGTTCCAGCAAGCCTGGCAGGTGATTCCAAAGTGTTCACTAACTGGTTGTGGCGTAGCCGGCAGGTGATTTTTGCATGATCGGCAGGTGGTTCTGGCGAGTCGAGCAGGTGGTTCCGGCATGCTCGGCTGGTGCTTCCGGGGTCATTGGCACGGGGTTCTGGCATGTCTGAGAGGTGGTTCCTGCATGCCCGGCAAGTGATTCCGGAGTGTTCGCCAAGTGGTTCTGGCATAGTCGGCAGGTGATTTTGGCATGTCCGGCAGGTGGTTCAGGCGAGTTGAGCAGGTGGTTCCAACGTGCTTGGCAGGTGCTTCCGGCGTCTCCGGCACGTGTTTCTTGCACACCTGACAGGTGGTTCCGGCATGCCCGAAAGGTGATTCCAGTCTGTCCGGTAGGTGGTTCCAGCCTGCACGGCATGTGGTTCTGGTACGTCTCAGAGGTGGTTGCGCATGCCCAACAGGTGATTAGGGACTGTCCGCCACATGGTTCTGGCACGTCTGAGAGGTGGTTCCGGCATGCCCGGCAGGTCATCCCAGAGAGTCCTCCAAGTGGTTCTGGCATAAAACGCAGGTGATTTTGGCGTGTCTGGCAGGTTGTTCCGTTGTGCTTGGCAGGTGGTTCAGGCTTGGCCGGCAGGTGGTTCCAGACTGTCCAGGACGTGTTTCCAGCTTCTCCGGCAGGTGGTTCTGGTACGTCTGAGAGGTGGCTCCGCCATGGCTGGCAGGTGATTCCGGACCGTCCCCCAGGTGGTTCTGGCATAGCCAGCAGTTGATATTGGTATGTCCGGCAGGTGGTTCCAGCGAGTCGAACAGGTGGCTCCGGCGTGCTCGGCAGGTGGTTCCGGTCTGTCCGGTAGGTGATTCCGGCGTGTCCGGCATGTGCTTCCGGCACGTCTGAGAGGTGGTTCCGGCATGCGCGACAGGTGATTTCGGAGTGTCTGCCAGGTGGTTCTGGCGTACCCGGCAGGTGATTTTGGCGTGTCCGGCAGGTGTTTCTGGCGAGTCGAGCAGTTGGCTCTAGCATGCTCGGCAGGTGCTTCCGGCGTCTCCGGCACTTGGTTCTGGTGTGTCTGAGAGCTGGTTCCGGCATGTCCGGCAGATGATTCCGGAGTGTCCGCCAAGTGGTTCTGGCATACCCGGCTGGTGATTTTGGCATGTCAGGTAGGTGGTTCCGGCGAGTCGAGCAGGTGGCTCCGGCGTGCTCGACAGGTTGTTCCGACAGGCCTGGCAGGTGTTTTCCGTCTGTTCGGGGTGTGGTTCCAGCATCTCATGCACATGGTTCTGGCACGTCTGAGATGTGGTTGCGGCCGGCCCGACAGGTGTTTCCACAGTGTCCGCCAAGTGGTACTGGCGTAGTTGGCAGGTGATTTTGGCATGACCGGCAGGTGGTTCCAGCAAGCCCGGCAGGTGATTCCGAAGTGTTCCCCAACTGGTTGTGGCGTAGCCGGCAGGTGATTTTTGCGTGTCCGACAGGTGGTTCTGGCGAGTCGAGCAGGTGGTTCCGGCGTGCTCGGCAGGTGCTTCCGGGATCATTGGCACGTGGTTCTGGCATATCTGAGAGGTGGTTCCGGCATGCCCGGCAGGTGATTCCGGAGTGTTCGCCAAGTGTTTCCGGCGTAGCCGGCAGGTGATTTTGCATGTCCAGCGGTCGTTCCGGCGGGTCGAGCCGGTGGTTCCGGCGTGTCCGGCAGGTGGTTCCGGTCTGTCCGGCAGGTTGGTCTGTGTTGTGCGGCACGAGGTTCAGTCTGAGAGGCTGTGCCGGCATGCCCCTCACGTGATTCCGGCTTGTCCCCGAAGTGGTGCTGGTGTAGCGGGCAGGTGATTTTGGCGTGTCCGGCAGGTGGTTCAGGCGAGTTGAGCAGGTGGTTGCGACGTGCTCGGCAGGTGCTTCCGGCGTCTCCGGCACGTGTTTCTGGCACATCTGACTGGTGGTTCCGGCATGCCCAAAAGTTGATTCCGGTCTGTCCGGTAGGTGGTTCCGGCGTGCATGGCACGTGGTTCTGGTACGTCTCAGAGGTGGTGGCGTATGCCCAACAGGTGATTCCGGACTGTCCGCCACGTGCTTCTGGCACGTCTGAGAGGTGGTTCCAACATGCCCGGCAGGTCATTTCGGAGAGTCGTCCAAGTGGTTCTGGCGTACCCCGCAGGTGACTTTGGCGTGTCCGGCAGGTGGTTCCGCCGTGCTCAGCAGGTGGTTCAGGCATGGCCGTCACGTGGTTCCAGTCTGTCCAGGACGTGTTTCCAGCTTCTCCGGCAGGTGGTTCTGGTACGTCTGAGAGGTGGTTCCGCCATGGCTGGCAGGTGATTCCGGATCATCCCCCAGGTGGTTCTGGCATAGCCAGCAGTTGATATTGGCCTGTCTGGCAGGTGGTTCCAGCGAGTCGAACAGGTGGCTCCGGCGTGCTCGGCAGGTGGTTCCGGTCTGTCCGGTAGGTGATTCCGGCGTGTCTGGCACGTGCTTCCGGCACGTCTGAGAGGTGGTTCCTTCATGCGCGACAGGTGATTTCGGAGTGTCCGCCAGGTGGTTCTGGCGTACCCGGCAGGTGATTTTGGCGTGTCCGGCAGCTGTTTCTGGCGAGTCGAGCAGGTGGCTCCGGCATGCTCGGCAGGTGCTTCCGGCGTCTCCGGCATGTGGTTCTGGTGTGTCTGAGAGCTGGTTCCGGCATGTCCGGCAGATGATTCCGGAGTGTCCGCCAAGTGGTTCTGGCATACCCGGCTGGTGATTTTGGCATGTCAGGTAGGTGGTTCCGGCGAGTCGAGCAGGTGGCTCCGGCGTGCTCGGCAGGTTGTTCAGACGGGTCTGGCAGGTGTTTTCCGTCTGTTCGGGGTGTGGTTCCAGCATCTCATGCACATGGTTCTGGCACGTCTGAGATGTGGTTGCGGCCGGCCCAACAGGTGTTTCCACAGTGTCCGCCAAGTGGTACTGGCGTAGTTGGCAGGTGATTTTGGCATGACCGGCAGGTGGTTCCAGCAAGCCCGGCAGGTGATTCCGAAGTGTTCCCCAACTGGTTGTGGCGTAGCCGGCAGGTGATTTTTGCGTGTCCGGCAGGTGGTTCTGGCGAGTCGAGCAGGTGGTTCCGGCATGCTCGGCAGGTGCTTCCGGGGTCATTGGCACGTGGTTCTGGCATATCTGAGAGGTGGTTCCGGCATGCCCGGCAGGTGATTCCGGAGTGTCCGCCAAGTGGTTCTGGCATACCCAGCAGGTGATTTTGGCGAGTCAGGTAGGTGGTACCGGTGAGTCGAGCAGGTGGTTCCGGCGTGCTCATCAGGTGGTTCACTCGGTTCTGGCAGGTGGTATCCGTCTGTTCTGGGTGTGGTTCCAGCATCTCATGAACACGTTTCTGGCACGTCTGAGATGTGGTTCCAGCCGGCCCGACAGGTGTTTCCGCAGTGTCCGCCAAGCGGTTCTGGCGTAGTTGGCAGGTGATTTTGGCATGACTGGCAGGTGATTCCAAAGTGTTCACCAACTGGTTGTGGCGTAGCCGGCAGGTGATTTTTGCGTGATCGGCACGTGGTTCTGGCGAGTCAAGTAGGTGGTTCCGGCGTGCTCGTCTGGTGCTTCCGGGGCCACTGGCACGGGGTTCTGGCATGTCTGAGAGGTGGTTCCTGCATGCCCGGCAAGTGATTCCGGAGTGTTCGCCAAGTGGTTCTGGCATAGTCGGCAGGTGATTTTGGCATGTCCGGCAGGTGGTTCAGGCGAGTTGAGCAGGTGGTTCCAACGTGCTTGGCAGGTGCTTCCGGCGTCTCCGGCACGTGTTTCTGGCACATCTGACAGGTGGTTCCAGCATGCCCGAAAGGTGATTCCCGTCTGTCCGGTAGGTGGTTCCAGCCTGCACGGCATTTGGTTCTGGTACGTCTCAGAGGTGGTGGCGTATGCCCAACAGGTGATTCCGGACTGTCCGCCACGTGCTTCTGGCACGTCTGAGAGGTGGTTCCAACATGCCCGGCATTTCATTTCGGAGAGTCGTCCAAGTGGTTCTGGCGTAGCCCGCAGGTGATTTTGGCGTGTCCGGCAGGTGGTTCTGCCGTGCTCGGAAGGTGGTTCAATCATGGCCGTCACGTGGTTCCAGTCTGTCCAGGACGTGTTTCCAGCTTCTCCGGCAGGTGGTTCTGGTACGTCTGAGAGGTGGTTCCGCCGTGGCTGGCAGGTGATTCCGGATCATCCCCCAGGTGGTTCTGGCATAGCCAGCAGTTGATATTGGCCTGTCTGGCAGGTGGTTCCAGCGAGTCGAACAGGTGCCTCCGGCGTGCTCGGCAGGTGGTTCCGGTCTGTCCGGTAGGTGATTCCGGCGTGTCCGGCACGTGCTTCCGGCACGTCTGAGAGGTGGTTCCGGCATGCGCGACAGGTGATTTCGGAGTGTCCGCCAGGTGGTTCTGGCGTACCCGGCAGGTGATTTTGGCGTGTCCGGCAGGTGTTTCTGGCGAGTCGAGCAGGTGGCTCCGGCATGCTCGGCAGGTGCTTCCGGCGTCTGCGGCACGTGGTTCTGGTGTGTCTGAGAGCTGGTTCCGGCATGTCCGGCAGATGATTCCGGAGTGTCCGCCAAGTGGTTCTGGCATACCCGGCTGGTGATTTTGGCATGTCAGGTAGGTGGTTCCGGCGAGTCGAGCAGGTGGCTCCGGCGTGCTCGGCAGGTTGTTCAGACGGGTCTGGCAGGTGTTTTCCGTCTGTTCGGGTTGTGGTTCCAGCATCTCATGCACATGGTTCTGGCACGTCTGAGATGTGGTTCCGGCCGGAGCGACAGGTGTTTCCACAGTGTCCGCCAAGTGGTACTGGCGTAGTTGGCAGGTGATTTTGGCATGACCGGCAGGTGGTTCCAGCAAGCCCGGCAGGTGATTCCGAAGTGTTCCCCAACTGGTTGTGGCGTAGCCGGCAGGTGATTTTTGCGTGTCCGGCAGGTGGTTCTGGCGAGTCGAGCAGGTGGTTCCGGCGTGCTCGGCAGGTGCTTCCGGGGTCATTGGCACGTGGTTCTGGCATATCTGAGAGGTGGTTCCGGCATGCCCGGCAGGTGATTCCGGAGTGTTCGCCAAGTGTTTCTGGCGTAGCCGGCAGGTGATTTTGCATGTCCAGCGGTCGTTCCGGCGGGTCGAGCCGGTGGTTCCGGCGTGTCCGGCAAGTGGTTCCGGTCTGTCCGGCAGGTGGTTCTGTGGTGTGTGGCACGAGGTTCAGTCTGAGAGGCTGTGTCGGCATGCCCCTCACGTGATTCCGGCTTGTCCCCGAAGTGGTGCTGGTGTAGCGGGCAGGTGATTTTGGCGTGTCCGGCAGGTGGTTCAGGCGAGTTGAGCAGGTGGTTGCGACGTGCTCGGCAGGTGCTTCCGGCGTCTCCGGCACGTGTTTCTGGCACATCTGACTGGTGGTTCCGGCATGCCCAAAAGTTGATTCCGGTCTGTCCGGTAGGTGGTTCCGGCGTGTACGGCACGTGGTTCTGGTACGTCTCAGAGGTGGTTGCGTATGCCCAACAGGTGATTCCGGACTGTCCGCCACGTGCTTCTGGCACGTCTGAGAGGTGGTTCCATCATGCCCTGCAGGTCATTTCGGAGGGTCGTCCAAGTGGTTCTGGCGTAGCCCGCAGGTGATTTTGGCGTGTCCGGCAGGTGGTTCCACCGTGCTCGGCAGGTGGTTCAGGCATGGCCGTCACGTGGTTCCAGTCTGTCCAGGACGTGTTTCCAGCTTCTCCGGCAGGTGGTTCGGGTACGTCTGAGAGGTGGTTCCGCCATGGCTGGCAGGTGATCCCGGACTGTCCCCCAGGTGGTTCTGGCATAGCCAGCAGTTGATATTGGCCTGTCCGGCAGGTGGTTCCAGTGAGTCAAACAGGTGGCTCCGGCGTTCTTGGCAGGTGGTTCCGGTCTGTCCGGTAGGTGTTTCCGGCGTGTCTGGCACGTGCTTCCGGCACGTCTGAGAGGTGGTTCCGGCATGCGCGGCAGGTGATTCCGTAGTGTCCGCCAGGTGGTTCTGGCATACCCGGCAGGTGATTTTGGCGTGTCCGGCAGGTGTTTCTGGCGAGTCGAGCAGGTGGCTCCGGCATGCTCGGCAGGTGCTTCCGGCATCTCCGGCACGTGGTTCTGGTGTGTCTGAGAGCTGGTTCCGGCATGTCCGGCAGATGATTCCGGAGTGTCCGCCAAATGGTTCTGGCATACCCAGCAGGTGATTTTGGCGTGTCAGGGAGGTGGTACCGGTGAGTCGAGCAGGTGGTTCCGGCGTGCTCAGCAGGTGGTTCAGGCTGTTCTGGCAGGTGGTATCCGTCTGTTCGGGGTGTGGTTCCAGCATCTCATGAACACGTTTCTGGCACGTCTGAGATGTGGTTCCGGCCGGCCCGACAGGTGTTTCCGCAGGGTCCGCCAAGCGGTTCTGGCGTAGTTGGCAGGTGATTTTGGCATGACTGGCAGGTGGTTCCAGCAAGCCTGGCAGGTGATTACAAAGTGTTCACTAACTGGTTGTGGCGTTGCCGGGAGGTGATTTTTGCGTGATCCGCAGGTGGTTCTGGCGAGTCGAGCAGATAGTTTCGGCGTACTCGGCTGGTGATTCCGGGGTCATTGGCACGTGGTTCTGGCATATCTGAGTGGTGGTTCCGGCATGCCCGGCAGGTGATTCCGGAGTGTCCGCCAGGTGGTTCTGGCGTAGCCCGCAGGTGATTTTGGCGTGTCCGGCAGGCGGTTCCGCCGTGCTCGGCAGGTGGTTCAGGCATGGCCGTCACGTGGTTCCAGTCTGTCCAGGACGTGTTTCCAGCTTCTCCGGCAGGTGGTTCTGGTACGTCTGAGAGGTGGTCCCGCCATGGCTGGCAGGTGATTCCGGATCATCCCACAGGTGGTTCTGGCATAGCCAGCAGTTGATATTGGCCTGTCCGGCAGGTGGTTCCAGCGAGTCGAACAGGTGGCTCCGGCGTTCCTGGCAGGTGGTTCCGGTCTTTCCGGTAGGTGTTTCCGGCGTGTCTGGCACGTGCTTCTGGCACGTCTGAGAGGTGGTTCCGGCATGCGCGGCAGGTGATTCCGTAGTGTCCGCCAGGTGGTTCTGGCATACCCGGCAGCTGATTTTGGTGTGTCCGGCAGGTGTTTCTGGCGAGTCGAGCAGGTGGCTCCGGCATGCTCGGCAGGTGCTTCCGGCGTCTCCGGCACTTGGTTCTGGTGTGTCTGAGAGCTGGTTCCGGCATGTCCGGCAGATGATTCCGGAGTGTCCGCCAAGTGGTTCTGGCATACCCAGCAGGTGATTTTGGCGTGTCAGGGAGGTGGTACCGGTGAGTCGAGCAGGTGGTTCCGGCGTGCTCAGCAGGTGGTTCAGGCGTTTCTGGCAGGTGGTATCCGTCTGTTCGAGGTGTGGTTCCAGCATCTCATGAACACGTTTCTGGCACGTCTGAGATGTGGTTCCGGCCGGCCCGACAGGTGTTTCCGCAGGGTCCGCCAAGTGGTTCTGGCATAGTCGGCAGGTGATTTTGGCATGTCTGGCAGGTGGTTCAGGCGAGTTGAGCAGGTGGTTCCAACGTGCTTGGCAGGTGCTTCCGGCGTCTCCGGCACGTGTTTCTGGCACATCTGACAGGTGGTTCCGGCATGCCCGAAAGGTGATTCCGGTCTGTCCGGTAGGTGGTTCCAGCCTGCACGGCATGTGGTTCTGGTACGTCTCAGAGGTGGTTGCGCATGCCCAACAGGTGATTCCGGACTGTCCGCCACATGGTTCTGGCACGTCTGAGAGGTGGTTCCGGCATGCCCGGCAGGTCATCCCAGAGAGTCCTCCAAGTGGTTCTGGCATAACACGCAGGTGATTTGGGCATGTCTGGCAGGTTGTTCCGTTGTGCTTGGCAGGTGGTTCAGGCTTGGCCGGCAGGTGGTTCCAGACTGTCCAGGACGTGTTTCCAGCTTGTCCGGCAGGTGGTTCTGGTACGTCTGAGAGGTGGTTCCGCCATGGCTGGCAGGTGATTCCGGACCGTCCCCCAGGTGGTTCTGGCATAGCCAGCAGTTGATATTGGCCTGTCCGGCAGGTGGTTCCAGCGAGTCGAACAGGTGCCTCCGGCGTGCTCGGCAGGTGGTTCCGGTCTGTCCGGTAGGTGATTCCGGCGTGTCCGGCACGTGCTTCCGGCACGTCTGAGAGGTGGTTCCGGCATGCGCGACAGGTGATTTCGGAGTGTCCGCCAGGTGGTTCTGGCGTACCCGGCAGGTGATTTTGGCGTGTCCGGCAGGTGTTTCTGGCGAGTCGAGCAGGTGGCTCCGGCATGCTCGGCAGGTGCTTCCGGCGTCTCCGGCACGTGGTTCTGGTGTGTCTGAGAGCTGGTTCCGGCATGTCCGGCAGATGATTCCGGAGTGTCCGCCAAGTGGTTCTGGCATACCCGGCTGGTGATTTTGGCATGTCAGGTAGGTGGTTCCGGCGAGTCGAGCAGGTGGCTCCGGCGTGCTCGGCAGGTTGTTCAGACGGGTCTGGCAGGTGTTTTCCGTCTGTTCGGGTTGTGGTTCCAGCATCTCATGCACATGGTTCTGGCACGTCTGAGATGTGGTTCCGGCCGGAGCGACAGGTGTTTCCACAGTGTCCGCCAAGTGGTACTGGCGTAGTTGGCAGGTGATTTTGGCATGACCGGCAGGTGGTTCCAGCAAGCCCGGCAGGTGATTCCGAAGTGTTCCCCAACTGGTTGTGGCGTAGCCGGCAGGTGATTTTTGCGTGTCCGGCAGGTGGTTCTGGCGAGTCGAGCAGGTGGTTCCGGCATGCCCGGCAGGTGATTCCGGAGTGTTCGCCAAGTGTTTCTGGCGTAGCCGGCAGGTGATTTTGCATGTCCAGCGGTCGTTCCGGCGGGTCGAGCCGGTGGTTCCGGCGTGTCCGGCAAGTGGTTCCGGTCTGTCCGGCAGGTGGTTCTGTGGTGTGTGGCACGAGGTTCAGTCTGAGAGGCTGTGTCGGCATGCCCCTCACGTGATTCCGGCTTGTCCCCGAAGTGGTGCTGGTGTAGCGGGCAGGTGATTTTGGCGTGTCCGGCAGGTGGTTCAGGCGAGTTGAGCAGGTGGTTGCGACGTGCTCGGCAGGTGCTTCCGGCGTCTCCGGCACGTGTTTCTGGCACATCTGACTGGTGGTTCCGGCATGCCCAAAAGTTGATTCCGGTCTGTCCGGTAGGTGGTTCCGGCGTGTACGGCACGTGGTTCTGGTACGTCTCAGAGGTGGTTGCGTATGCCCAACAGGTGATTCCGGACTGTCCGCCACGTGCTTCTGGCACGTCTGAGAGGTGGTTCCAACATGCCCTGCAGGTCATTTCGGAGGGTCGTCCAAGTGGTTCTGGCGTAGCCCGCAGGTGATTTTGGCGTGTCCGGCAGGTGGTTCCACCGTGCTCGGCAGGTGGTTCAGGCATGGCCGTCACGTGGTTCCAGTCTGTCCAGGACGTGTTTCCAGCTTCTCCGGCAGGTGGTTCGGGTACGTCTGAGAGGTGGTTCCGCCATGGCTGGCAGGTGATCCCGGACTGTCCCCCAGGTGGTTCTGGCATAGCCAGCAGTTGATATTGGCCTGTCCGGCAGGTGGTTCCAGTGAGTCAAACAGGTGGCTCCGGCGTTCTTGGCAGGTGGTTCCGGTCTGTCCGGTAGGTGTTTCCGGCGTGTCTGGCACGTGCTTCCGGCACGTCTGAGAGGTGGTTCCGGCATGCGCGGCAGGTGATTCCGTAGTGTCCGCCAGGTGGTTCTGGCATACCCGGCAGGTGATTTTGGCGTGTCCGGCAGGTGTTTCTGGCGAGTCGAGCAGGTGGCTCCGGCATGCTCGGCAGGTGCTTCCGGCATCTCCGGCACGTGGTTCTGGTGTGTCTGAGAGCTGGTTCCGGCATGTCCGGCAGATGATTCCGGAGTGTCCGCCAAATGGTTCTGGCATACCCAGCAGGTGATTTTGGCGTGTCAGGGAGGTGGTACCGGTGAGTCGAGCAGGTGGTTCCGGCGTGCTCAGCAGGTGGTTCAGGCTGTTCTGGCAGGTGGTATCCGTCTGTTCGGGGTGTGGTTCCAGCATCTCATGAACACGTTTCTGGCACGTCTGAGATGTGGTTCCGGCCGGCCCGACAGGTGTTTCCGCAGTGTCCGCCAAGCGGTTCTGGCGTAGTTGGCAGGTGATTTTGGCATGACTGGCAGGTGGTTCCAGCAAGCCTGGCAGGTGATTACAAAGTGTTCACTAACTGGTTGTGGCGTTGCCGGGAGGTGATTTTTGCGTGATCCGCAGGTGGTTCTGGCGAGTCGAGCAGATAGTTCCGGCGTACTCGGCTGGTGATTCCGGGGTCATTGGCACGTGGTTCTGG
Source organism: Equus przewalskii (assembly GCF_037783145.1). NCBI lineage: Eukaryota > Metazoa > Chordata > Mammalia > Perissodactyla > Equidae > Equus > Equus przewalskii. The sequence goes on along the minus strand of NW_027227923.1, from coordinate 28,183 downwards.
CATATCTGAGTGGTGGTTCCGGCATGCCCGGCAGGTGATTCCGGAGTGTCCGCCAGGTGGTTCTGGCGTAGCCCGCAGGTGATTTTGGCGTGTCCGGCAGTCGGCAGGTTGTTCCGTTGTGCTTGGCAGGTGGTTCAGGCTTGGCCGGCAGGTGGTTCCAGACTGTCCAGGACGTGTTTCCAGCTTCTCCGGCAGGTGGTTCTGGTACGTCTGAGAGGTGGTTCCGCCATGGCTGGCAGGTGATTCCGGACCGTCCCCCAGGTGGTTCTGGCATAGCCAGCAGTTGATATTGGCCTGTCCGGCAGGTGGTTCCAGCGAGTCGAACAGGTGCCTCCGGCGTGCTCGGCAGGTGGTTCCGGTCTGTCCGGTAGGTGATTCCGGCGTGTCCGGCACGTGCTTCCGGCACGTCTGAGAGGTGGTTCCGGCATGCGCGACAGGTGATTTCGGAGTGTCCGCCAGGTGGTTCTGGCGTACCCGGCAGGTGATTTTGGCGTGTCCGGCAGGTGTTTCTGGCGAGTCGAGCAGGTGGCTCCGGCATGCTCGGCAGGTGCTTCCGGCGTCTCCGGCACGTGGTTCTGGTGTGTCTGAGAGCTGGTTCCGGCATGTCCGGCAGATGATTCCGGAGTGTCCGCCAAGTGGTTCTGGCATACCCGGCTGGTGATTTTGGCATGTCAGGTAGGTGGTTCCGGCGAGTCGAGCAGGTGGCTCCGGCGTGCTCGGCAGGTTGTTCAGACGGGTCTGGCAGGTGTTTTCCGTCTGTTCGGGGTGTGGTTCCAGCATCTCATGCACATGGTTCTGGCACGTCTGAGATGTGGTTCCGGCCGGAGCGACAGGTGTTTCCACAGTGTCCGCCAAGTGGTACTGGCGTAGTTGGCAGGTGATTTTGGCATGACCGGCAGGTGGTTCCAGCAAGCCCGGCAGGTGATTCCGAAGTGTTCCCCAACTGGTTGTGGCGTAGCCGGCAGGTGATTTTTGCGTGTCCGGCAGGTGGTTCTGGCGAGTCGAGCAGGTGGTTCCGGCGTGCTCGGCAGGTGCTTCCGGGGTCATTGGCACGTGGTTCTGGCATATCTGAGAGGTGGTTCCGGCATGCCCGGCAGGTGATTCCGGAGTGTTCGCCAAGTGTTTCTGGCGTAGCCGGCAGGTGATTTTGCATGTCCAGCGGTCGTTCCGGCGGGTCGAGCCGGTGGTTCCGGCGTGTCCGGCAAGTGGTTCCGGTCTGTCCGGCAGGTGGTTCTGTGGTGTGTGGCACGAGGTTCAGTCTGAGAGGCTGTGTCGTCATGCCCCTCACGTGATTCCGGCTTGTCCCCGAAGTGGTGCTGGTGTATCGGGCAGGTGATTTTGGCGTGTCCGGCAGGTGGTTCAGGCGAGTTGAGCAGGTGGTTGCGACGTGCTCGGCAGGTGCTTCCGGCGTCTCCGGCACGTGTTTCTGGCACATCTGACTGGTGGTTCCGGCATGCCCAAAAGTTGATTCCGGTCTGTCCGGTAGGTGGTTCCGGCGTGTACGGCACGTGGTTCTGGTACGTCTCAGAGGTGGTTGCGTATGCCCAACAGGTGATTCCGGACTGTCCGCCACGTGCTTCTGGCACGTCTGAGAGGTGGTTCCAACATGCCCGGCAGGTCATTTCGGAGAGTCGTCCAAGTGGTTCTGGCGTAGCCCGCAGGTGATTTTGGCGTGTCCGGCAGGTGGTTCCGCCGTGCTCGGCAGGTGGTTCAGGCATGGCCGTCACGTGGTTCCAGTCTGTCCAGGACGTGTTTCCAGCTTCTCCGGCAGGTGGTTCTGGTACGTCTGAGAGGTGGTTCCGCCATGGCTGGCAGGTGATCCCGGACTGTCCCCCAGGTGGTTCTGGCATAGCCAGCAGTTGATATTGGCCTGTCCGGCAGGTGGTTCCAGTGAGTCAAACAGGTGGCTCCGGCGTTCTTGGCAGGTGGTTCCGGTCTGTCCGGTAGGTGTTTCCGGCGTGTCTGGCACGTGCTTCCGGCACGTCTGAGAGGTGGTTCCGGCATGCGCGGCAGGTGATTCCGTAGTGTCCGCCAGGTGGTTCTGGCATACCCGGCAGGTGATTTTGGCGTGTCCGGCAGGTGTTTCTGGCGAGTCGAGCAGGTGGCTCCGGCATGCTCGGCAGGTGCTTCCGGCGTCTCCGGCACGTGGTTCTGGTGTGTCTGAGAGCTGGTTCCGGCATGTCCGGCAGATGATTCCGGAGTGTCCGCCAAGTGGTTCTGGCATACCCAGCAGGTGATTTTGGCGTGTCAGGGAGGTGGTACCGGTGAGTCGAGCAGGTGGTTCCGGCGTGCTCAGCAGGTGGTTCAGGCGGTTCTGGCAGGTGGTATCCGTCTGTTCGGGGTGTGGTTCCAGCATCTCATGAACACGTTTCTGGCACGTCTGAGATGTGGTTCCGGCCGGCCCGACAGGTGTTTCCGCAGTGTCCGCCAAGCGGTTCTGGCGTAGTTGGCTGGTGATTTTGGCATGACTGGCAGGTGGTTCCAGCAAGCCTGGCAGGTGATTCCAAAGTGTTCACTAACTGGTTGTGGCGTTGCCGGCAGGTGATTTTTGCGTGATCCGCAGGTGCTTCTGGCGAGTCGAGCAGATAGTTCCGGCGTGCTCGGCTGGTGATTCCGGGGTCATTGGCACGTGGTTCTGGCATATCTGAGTGGTGGTTCCGGCATGCCCGGCAGGTGATTCCGGAGTGTCCGCCAGGTGGTTCTGGCGTACCCAGCAGGTGATTTTGGCGTGTCTGGCAGGTTGTTCCGTTGTGCTTGGCAGGTGGTTCAGGCTTGGCCGGCAGGTGGTTCCAGACTGTCCAGGACGTGTTTCCAGCTTCTCCGACACGTGGTTCTGGTATGTCTCAGAGGTGGTTGCGTATGCCCAACAGGTGATTCCGGACTGTCCGCCACGTGCTTCTGGCACGTCTGAGAGGTGGTTCCAACATGCCCGTCAGGTCATTTCGGAGAGTCGTCCAAGTGGTTCTGGCGTAGCCCGCAGGTGATTTTGGCGTGTCCGGCAGGTGGTTCCGCCGTGCTCGGCAGGTGGTTCAGGCATGGCCGTCACGAGGTTCCAGTCTGTCCAGGACGTGTTTCCAGCTTCTCCGGCAGGTGGTTCTGGTACGTCTGAGAGGTGGTTCCGCCATGGCTGGCAGGTGATCGCGGACTGTCCCCCAGGTGGTTCTGGCATAGCCAGCAGTTGATATTGGCCTGTCCGGCAGGTGGTTCCAGCGAGTCGAACATGTGGCTCCGGCGTTCTTGGCAGGTGGTTCCGGGCTGTCCAGTAGGTGTTTCCGGCGTGTCTGGCACGTGTTTCCGGCACGTCAGAGAGGTGGTTCCCGCATGTCCGGCAGATGATTCCGGAGTGTCCGCCAAGTGGTTCTGGCATACCCGGCTGGTGATTTTGGCATGTCAGGTAGGTGGTTCCGGCGAGTCGAGCAGGTGGCTCCGGCGTGCTCGGCAGGTTGTTCACACGTGTCTGGCAGGTGTTTTCCGTCTGTTCGGGGTGTGGTTCCAGCATCTCATGCACATGGTTCTGGCACGTCTGAGATGTGGTTGCGGCCGGCCCGACAGGTGTTTCCACAGTGTCCGCCAAGTGGTACTGGCGTAGTTGGCAGGTGATTTTGGCATGACCGGCAGGTGGTTCCAGCAAGCCCGGCAGGTGATTCCGAAGTGTTCCCCAACTGGTTGTGGCGTAGCCGGCAGGTGATTTTTGCGTGTCCGACAGGTGGTTCTGGCGAGTCGAGCAGGTGGTTCCGGCGTGCTCGGTAGGTGCTTCCGGGATCATTGGCACGTGGTTCTGGCATATCTGAGAGGTGGTTCCGGCATGCCCGGCAGGTGATTCCGGAGTGTTCGCCAAGTGTTTCCGGCGTAGCCGGCAGGTGATTTTGCATGTCCAGCGGTCGTTCCGGCGGGTCGAGCCGGTGGTTCCGGCGTGTCCGGCAGGTGGTTCCGGTCTGTCCGGCAGGTTGGTCTGTGTTGTGCGGCACGAGGTTAAGTCTGAGAGGCTGTGCCGGCATGCCCCTCACGTGATTCCGGCTTGTCCCCGAAGTGGTGCTGGTGTAGCGGGCAGGTGATTTTGGCGTGTCCGGCAGGTGGTTCAGGCGAGTTGAGCAGGTGGTTGCGACGTGCTCGGCAGGTGCTTCCGGCGTCTCCGGCACGTGTTTCTGGCACATCTGACTGGTGGTTCCGGCATGCCCAAAAGTTGATTCCGGTCTGTCCGGTAGGTGGTTCCGGCGTGCACGGCACGTGGTTCTGGTACGTCTCAGAGGTGGTGGCGTATGCCCAACAGGTGATTCCGGACTGTCCGCCACGTGCTTCTGGCACGTCTGAGAGGTGGTTCACACATGCCCGGCAGGTCATTTCGGAGAGTCGTCCAAGTGGTTCTGGCGTAGCCCGCAGGTGACTTTGGCATGTCCGGCAGGTGGTTCCGCCGTGCTCGGCAGGTGGTTCAGGCATGGCCGTCACGTGGTTCCAGTCTGTCCAGGACGTGTTTCCAGCTTCTCCGGCAGGTGGTTCTGGTACGTCTGAGAGGTGGTTCCGCCATGGCTGGCAGGTGATTCCGGATCATGCCCCAGGTGGTTCTGGCATAGCCAGCAGTTGATATTGGCCTGTCTGGCAGGTGGTTCCAGCGAGTCGAACAGGTGGCTCCGGCGTGCTCGGCAGGTGGTTCCGGTCTGTCCGGTAGGTGATTCCGGCGTGTCTGGCACGTGCTTCCGGCACGTCTGAGAGGTGGTTCCTTCATGCGCGACAGGTGATTTCGGAGTGTCCGCCAGGTGGTTCTGGCGTACCCGGCAGGTGATTTTGGCGTGTCCGGCAGCTGTTTCTGGCGAGTCGAGCAGGTGGCTCCGGCATGCTCGGCAGGTGCTTCCGGCGTCTCCGGCACGTGGTTCTGGTGTGTCTGAGAGCTGGTTCCGGCATGTCCGGCAGATGATTCCGGAGTGTCCGCCAAGTGGTTCTGGCATACCCGGCTGGTGATTTTGGCATGTCAGGTAGGTGGTTCCGGCGAGTCGAGCAGGTGGCTCCGGCGTGCTCGGCAGGTTGTTCACACGGGTCTGGCAGGTGTTTTCCGTCTGTTCGGGGTGTGGTTCCAGCATCTCATGCACATGGTTCTGGCACGTCTGAGATGTGGTTGCGGCCGGCCCGACAGGTGTTTCCACAGTGTCCGCCAAGTGGTACTGGCGTAGTTGGCAGGTGATTTTGGCATGACCGGCAGGTGGTTCCAGCAAGCCCGGCAGGTGATTCCGAAGTGTTCCCCAACTGGTTGTGGCGTAGCCGGCAGGTGATTTTTGCGTGTCCGGCAGGTGGTTCTGGCGAGTTGAGCAGGTGGTTCCGGCATGCTCGGCAGGTGCTTCCGGGGTCATTGGCACGTGGTTCTGGCATATCTGAGAGGTGGTTCCGGCATGCCCGGCAGGTGATTCCGGAGTGTCCGCCAAGTGGTTCTGGCATACCCAGCAGGTGATTTTGGCGAGTCAGGTAGGTGGTACCGGTGAGTCGAGCAGGTGGTTCCGGCGTGCTCAGCAGGTGGTTCACGCGGTTCTGGCAGGTGGTATCCGTCTGTTCTGGGTGTGGTTCCAGCATCTCATGAACACGTTTCTGGCACGTCTGAGATGTGGTTCCAGCCGGCCCGACAGGTGTTTCCGCAGTGTCCGCCAAGCGGTTCTGGCGTAGTTGGCAGGTGATTTTGGCATGACTGGCAGGTGATTCCAAAGTGTTCACCAACTGGTTGTGGCGTAGCCGGCAGGTGATTTTTGCGTGATCGGCACGTGGTTCTGGCGAGTCAAGTAGGTGGTTCCGGCGTGCTCGTCTGGTGCTTCCGGGGCCACTGGCACGAGGTTCTGGCATGTCTGAGAGGTGGTTCCTGCATGCCCGGCAAGTGATTCCGGAGTGTTCGCCAAGTGGTTCTGGCATAGTCGGCAGGTGATTTTGGCATGTCCGGCAGGTGGTTCAGGCGAGTTGAGCAGGTGGTTCCAACGTGCTTGGCAGGTGCTTCCGGCGTCTCCGGCACGTGTTTCTGGCACATCTGACAGGTGGTTCCAGCATGCCCGAAAGGTGATTCCCGTCTGTCCGGTAGGTGGTTCCAGCCTGCACGGCATTTGGTTCTGGTACGTCTCAGAGGTGGTGGCGTATGCCCAACAGGTGATTCCGGACTGTCCGCCACGTGCTTCTGGCACGTCTGAGAGGTGGTTCCAACATGCCCGGCAGGTCATTTCGGAGAGTCGTCCAAGTGGTTCTGGCGTAGCCCGCAGGTGATTTTGGTGTGTCCGGCAGGTGGTTCTGCCGTGCTCGGCAGGTGGTTCAATCATGGCCGTCACGTGGTTCCAGTCTGTCCAGGACGTGTTTCCAGCTTCTCCGGCAGGTGGTTCTGGTACGTCTGAGAGGTGGTTCAGCCGTGGCTGGCAGGTGATTCCGGATCATCCCCCAGGTGGTTCTGGCATAGCCAGCAGTTGATATTGGCCTGTCTGGCAGGTGGTTCCAGCGAGTCGAACAGGTGGCTCCGGCGTGCTCGGCAGGTGGTTCCGGTCTGTCCGGTAGGTGATTCCGGCGTGTCTGGCACGTGCTTCCGGCACGTCTGAGAGGTGGTTCCTTCATGCGCGACAGGTGATTTCGGAGTGTCCGCCAGGTGGTTCTGGCGTCCCCGGCAGGTGATTTTGGCGTGTCCGGCAGCTGTTTCTGGCGAGTCGAGCAGGTGGCTCCGGCATGCTCGGCAGGTGCTTCCGGCGTCTCCGGCACGTGGTTCTGGTGTGTCTGAGAGCTGGTTCCGGCATGTCCAGCAGATGATTCCACAGTGTCCGCCAAGTGGTTCTGGCATACCTGGCTGGTGATTTTGGCATGTCAGGTAGGTGGTTCCGGCGAGTCGAGCAGGTGGCTCCGGCGTACTCGGCAGGTTGTTCACACGGGTCTGGCAGGTGTTTTCCGTCTGTTCGGGGTGTGGTTCCAGCATCTCATGCACATGGTTCTGGCACGTCTGAGATGTGGTTGCGGCCGGCCCGACAGGTGTTTCCACAGTGTCCGCCAAGTGGTACTGGCGTAGTTGGCAGGTGATTTTGGCATGACCGGCAGGTGGTTCCAGCAAGCCCGGCAGGTGATTCCGAAGTGTTCCCCAACTGGTTGTGGCGTAACCGGCAGGTGATTTTTGCGTGTCCGGCAGGTGGTTCTGGCGAGTCGAGCAGGTGGTTCCGGCATGCTCGGCAGGTGCTTCCGGGGTCATTGGCACGTGGTTCTGGCATATCTGAGAGGTGGTTCTGGCATGCCCGGCAGGTGATTCCGGAGTGTCCGCCAAGTGGTTCTGGCATACCCAGCAGGTGATTTTGGCGAGTCAGGTAGGTGGTACCGGTGAGTCGAGCAGGTGGTTCCGGCGTGCTCAGCAGGTGGTTCACGCGGTTCTGGCAGGTGGTATCCGTCTGTTCTGGGTGTGGTTCCAGCATCTCATGAACACGTTTCTGGCACGTCTGAGATGTGGTTCCAGCCGGCCCGACAGGTGTTTCCGCAGTGTCCGCCAAGCGGTTCTGGCGTAGTTGGCAGGTGATTTTGGCATGACTGGCAGGTGATTCCGAAGTGTTCACCAACTGGTTGTGGCGTAGCCGGCAGGTGATTTTTGCGTGATCGGCACGTGGTTCTGGCGAGTCAAGTAAGTGGTTCCGGCGTGCTCGTCTGGTGCTTCCGGGGTCACTGGCACGGGGTTCTGGCATGTCTGAGAGGTGGTTCTTGCATGCCCGGCAGGTGATTCCGGAGTGTTCGCCAAGTGTTTCGGGCGTAGCCGGCAGGTGATTTTGCATATCCAGCGGTCGTTCCGGCGGGTCGAGCCGGTGGTTCCGGCGTGTCCGGCAGGTGGTTCCGGTCTGTCCGGCAGGTGGTTCTGTGGTGTGCGGCACGAGGTTCAGTCTGAGAGGCTGTGCCGGCATGCCCCTCACGTGATTCCGGCTTGTCCCCGAAGTTGTGCTGGTGTAGCGGGAAGGTGATTTTGGCGTCTCCGGCAGGTGGTTCAGGCGAGTTGAGCAGGTGGTTGCGACGTGCTCGGCAGGTGCTTCCGGCGTCTCCGGCACGTGTTTCTGGCACATCTGACAGGTGGTTCCGGCATGCCCGAAAGGTGATTCCCGTCTGTCCGGTAGGTGGTTCCAGCCTGCACGGCATGTGGTTCTGGTACGTCTCAGAGGTGGTTGCGCATGCCCAACAGGTGATTCCGGACTGTCCGCCACGTGCTTCTGGCACGTCTGAGAGGTGGTTCCGGCATGCCCGGCAGGTCATCCCAGAGAGTCCTCCAAGTGGTTCTGGCATAACACGCAGGTGAGTTTGGCGTGTCTGGCAGGTTGTTCCGTTGTGCTTGGCAGGTGGTTCAGGCTTGGCCGGCAGGTGGTTCCAGACTGTCCAGGACGTGTTTCCAGCTTCTCCGGCAGGTGGTTCTGGTACGTCTGAGAGGTGGTTCCGCCATGGCTGGCAGGTGATTCCGGACCGTCCCCCAGATGGTTCTGGCATAGCCAGCAGTTGATATTGGCCTGTCCGGCAGGTGGTTCCAGCGAGTCGAACAGGTGGCTCCAGCGTGCTCGGCAGGTGGTTCCGGTCTGTCGGGTAGGTGATTCCGGCGTGTCCGGCACGTGCCTCCGGCACGTCTGAGAGGTGGTTCCGGCATGCGCGACAGGTGATTTCGGAGTGTCCGCCAGGTGGTTCTGGCGTACCCGGCAGGTGATTTTGGCGTGTCCGGCAGGTGTTTCTGGCGAGTCGAGCAGGTGGCTCCGGCATGCTCGCCTGGTGCGTCCGGCGTCTCCGGCAAGTTGTTCTGGTGTGTCTGAGAGCTGGTTCCGGCATGTCCGACAGATGATTCCGGAGTGTCCGCGAAGTGGTTCTGGCATACCCGGGTGGTGATTTTGGCATGACCGGCAGGTGGTTCCAGCAAGCCCGGCAGGTGATTCCGAAGTGTTCCCCAACTGGTTGTGGCGTAGCCGGCAGGTGATTTTTGCATGTCCGGCAGGTGGGTCTGGCGAGTCGAGCAGGTGGTTCCGGCGTGCTCGGCAGGTGCTTCCGGGGTCATTGACACGTGGTTCTGGCATATCTGAGAGGTGGTTCCGGCATGCCCGGCAGGTGATTCCGGAGTGTTCGCCAAGTGTTTCCGGCATAGCCGGCATGTGATTTTGCATGTCCAGCGGTCGTTCCGGCGGGTCGAGCCGGTGGTTCCGGCGTGTCCGGCAGGTGGTTCCGGTCTGTCCGGCAGGTGGTTCTGTGGTGTGCGGCACGAGGTTCAGTCTGAGAGGCTGTGCCGGCATGCCCCTCACGTGATTCCGGCTTGTCCCCGAAGTGGTGCTGGTGTAGCGGGCAGGTGATTTTGGCGTGTCCGGCAGGTGGTTCAGGCGAGTTGAGCAGGTGGTTGCGACGTGCTCGGCAGGTGCTTCCGGCGTCTCCGGCACGTGTTTCTGGCACATCTGACTGGTGGTTCCGGCATGCCCAAAAGTTGATTCCGGTCTGTCCGGTAGGTGGTTCCGGCGTGCACGGCACGTGGTTCTGGTACGTCTCTGAGGTGGTTGCGTATGCCCAACAGGTGATTCCGGACTGTCCGCCACGTGCTTCTGGCACGTCTGAGAGGTGGTTCCAACATGCCCGGCAGGTCATTTCGGAGAGTCGTCCAAGTGGTTCTGGCGTAGCCCGCAGGCGATTTTGGCGAGTCCGGCAGGTGGTTCCGCCGTGCTGGGCAGGTGGTTCAGGCATGGCCGTCACGTGGTTCCAGTCTGTCCAGGGCGTGTTTCCAGCTTCTCCGGCAGGTGGTTCTGGTACGTCTGAGAGGTGGTTCCGCCATGGCTGACAGGTGATCCCGGACTGTCCCCCAGGTGGTGCTGGCATAGCCAGCAGTTGATATTGGACTGTCCGGCAGGTGGTTCCAGTGAGTCGAACAGGTGGCTCCGGCGTTCTTGGCAGGTGGTTCCGGTCTGTCCGGTAGGTGTTTCCGGCGTGTCTGGCACGTGCTTCCGGCACGTCTGAGAGGTGGTTCCGGCATGCGCGGCAGGTGATTCCGTAGTGTCCGCCAGGTGGTTCTGGCGTACCCGGCAGTTGATTTTGGCGTGTCCGGCAGGTGTTTCTGGCGAGTCGAGCAGGTGGCTCCGGCATGCTCGGCAGGTGCTTCCGGCGTCTCCGGCACGTGGTTCTGGTGTGTCTGAGAGCTGATTCCGGCATGTCCGGCAGATGATTCCGGAGTGTCCGCCAAGTGGTTCTGGCATACCCAGCAGGTGATTTTGGCGTGTCAGGGAGGTGGTACCGGTGAGTCTAGCAGGTGGTTCCGGCGTGCTCAGCAGGTGGTTCAGGCAGTTCTGGCAGGTGGTATCCGTCTGTTCGGGGTGTGGTTCCAGCATCTCATGAACACGTTTCTGGCACGTCTGAGATGTGGTTCCGGCCGGCCCGACAAGTGTTTCCGCAGTGTCCGCCAAGCGGTTCTGGCGTAGTTGGCAGGTGATTTTCTCATGACCGGCAGGTGGTTCCAGCAAGCCTGGCAGTTGATTCCAAAGTGTTCACCAACTGGTTGTGGCGTAGCCGGCAGGTGATTTTTGCGTGATCGGCAGGTGGTTCTGGCGAGTCGAGCTGGTGGTTCCGGCGTGCTCGGCTGGTGCTTCCGGGGTCATTGGCACGGGGTTCTGGCATGTCTGAGAGGTGGTTCCTGCATGCCCGTTAAGTGATTCCGGAGTGTTCGCCAAGTGCTTCTGGCATAGTCGGCAGGTGATTTTGGCATGTCCGGCAGGTGGTTCAGGCGAGTTGAGCAGGTGGTTCCAACGTGCTTGGCAGGTGCTTCCGGCGTCTCCGGCACGTGTTCTGGCGCATCTGAGAGGTGGGTCCGGCATGCCCGAAAGGTGATTCCGGTCTGTACGGTAGGTGGTTCCAGCCTGCACGGCATGTGGTTCTGGTACGTCTCAGAGGTAGTTGCGCATGCCCAACAGGTGATTCCGGACTGTCCGCCACATGGTTCTGGCACGTCTGAGAGGTGGTTCCGCCATGGCTGGCAGGTGATTCTGGACCGTCCCCCAGGTGGTTCTGGCATAGCCAGCAGTTGATATTGGTATGTCCGGCAGGTGGTTCCAGCGAGTCGAGCAGGTGGCTCCGGCGTGCTCGGCAGGTTGTTCAGACGGGTCTGGCAGGTGTTTTCCGTCTGTTCGGGGTGTGGTTCCAGCATCTCATTCACATGGTTCTGGCACGTCTGAGATGTGGTTCCGGCCGGCCCGACAGGCGTTTCCGCAGTGTCCGCCAAGCGGTTCTGGCATAGTTGGCAGGTGATTTTGGCATGACCGGCAGGTGGTTCCAGCAAGCCTGGCAGGTGATTCCAAAGTGTTCACCAACTGGTTGTGGCGTAGCCGGCAGGTGATTTTTGCGTGATCGGCAGGTGTTTCTGGCGAGTCGAGCAGGTGGCTCGGGCATGCTCGGCAGGTGCTTCCGGCGTCTCCGGCACGTGGTTCTGGTGTGTCTGAGAGCTGGTTCCGGCATGTCCGGCAGATGATTCCGGAGTGTCCGCCAAGTGGTTCTGGCATACCCGGCTGGTGATTTTGGCATGTCAGGTATGTGGTTCCGGCGAGTCGAGCAGGTGGCTCCGGCGTGCTCGGCAGGTTGTTCAGACGGGTCTGGCAGGTGTTTTCCGTCTGTTCAGGGTGTGGTTCCAGCATCTCATGCACATGGTTCTGGCACGTCTGAGATGTGGTTGCGGCCGGCCCGACAGGTGTTTCCACAGTGTCCGCCAAGTGGTACTGGCGTAGTTGGCAGGTGAGTTTGGCATGACCGGCAGGTGGTTCCAGCAAGCCCAGCAGGTGATTCCGAAGTGTTCCCCAACTGGTTGTGGCGTAGCCGGCAGGTGATTTTTGCGTGATCGGCAGGTGGTTCTGGCGAGTCGAGCAGGTGGTTCCGGCGTGCTCGGCTGGTGCTTCCGGGGTCATTGGCACGGGGTTCTGGCATGTCTGAGAGGTGGTTCCTGCATGCCCGGCAAGTGATTCCGGAGTGTTCGCCAAGTGGTTCTGGCATAGTCGGCAGATGATTTTGGAATGTCCGGCAGGTGGTTCAGGCGAGTTGAGCAGGTGGTTCCAACGTGCTTGGCAGGTGCTTCCGGCGTCTCCGGCACGTGTTTCTGGCACATCTGACAGGTGGTTCCGGCATGCCTGAAAGGTGATTCCGGTCTGTCCGGTAGGTGGTTCCAGCCTCCACGGCATGTGGTTCTGGTACGTCTCAGAGGTGGTTGCGCATGCCCAACAGGTGATTCCGGACTGTCCGCCACATGGTTCTGGCACGTCTGAGAGGTGGTTCCGGCATGCCCGGCAGGTCATCCCAGAGAGTCCTCCAAGTGGTTCTGGCATAACACGCAGGTGATTTTGGCGTGTCTGGCAGGTTGTTCCGTTGTGCTTGGCAGGTGGTTCAGGCTTGGCCGGCAGGTGGTTCCAGACTGTCCAGGACGTGTTTCCAGCTTGTCCGGCAGGTGGTTCTGGTACGTCTGAGAGGTGGTTCCGCCATGGCTGGCAGGTGATTCGGGACCGTCCCCCAGGTGGTTCTGGCATAGCCAGCAGTTGATATTGGCCTGTCCGGCAGGTGGTTCCAGCGAGTCGAACAGGTGGCTCCGGCGTGCTCGGCAGGTGGTTCCGGTCTGTCCGGTAGGTGATTCCGGCGTGTCCGGCATGTGCTTCCGGCACGTCTGAGAGGTGGTTCCGGCATGCGCGGCAGGTGATTCCGTAGTGTCCGCCAGGTGGTTCTGGCATACCCGGCAGGTGATTCTGGCATGTCCGTCAGGTGTTTCTGGCGAGTCGAGCAGGTGGCTCCGGCATGCTCGGCAGGTGCTTCCGGCGTCTCCGGCACTTGGTTCCGGTGTGTCTGAGAGCTGGTCCCGGCATGTCCGATGGATGATTCCGGAGTGTCCGCCAAGTGGTTCTGGCATACCCAGCAGGTGATTTTGGCGTGTCAGGTAGGTGGTACCGGTGAGTCGAGCAGGTGGTTCCGGCGTGCTCAGCAGGTGGTTCAGGCAGTTCTGGCAGGTGGTATCCGTCTGTTCGGGGTGTGGTTCCAGCATCTCATGAACACGTTTCTGGCACGTCTGAGATGTGGTTCCAGCCGGCCCGAAAGGTGTTTCCACAGTGTCCGCCAAGTGGTACTGGCGTAGTTGGCAGGTGATTTTGGCATGACCGGCAGGTGGTTCCAGCAAGCCCGGCAGGTGATTCCGAAGTGTTCCCCAACTGGTTGTGGCGTAGCCGGCAGGTGATTTTTGCGTGTCCGGCAGGTGGTTCTGGCGAGTCGAGCAGGTGGTTCCGGCGTGCTCGGCAGGTGCTTCCGGGGTCATTGGCACGTGGTTCTGGCATATCTGAGAGGTGGTTCCGGCATGCCCGGCAGGTGATTCCGGAGTGTTCGCCAAGTGTTTCCGGCGTAGCCGGCAGGTGATTTTGCATGTCCAGCGGTCGTTCCGGCGGGTCGAGCCGGTGGTTCCGGCGTGTCCGGCAGGTGGTTCCGGTCTGTCCGGCAGGTCGTTCTGTGGTGTCCGGCACGAGGTTTAGTCTGAGAGGCTGTGCCGGCATGCCCCTCACGTGATTCCAGCTTGTCCCCGAAGTGGTGCTGGTGTAGCGGGCAGGTGATTTTGGCGTGTCCGGCAGGTGGTTCAGGCGAGTTGAGCACGTGGTTGCGACGTGCTCGGCAGGTGCTTCCGGCGTCTCCGGCACGTGTTTCTGGCACATCTGACTGGTGGTTCCGGCATGCCCAAAATTTGATTCCGGTCTGTCCGGTAGGTGGTTCCAGCGTGCACGGCACGTTGTTCTGGTACGTCTCAGAGGTGGTTGCGTATGCCCAACAGGTGATTCCGGACTGTCCGCCACGTGCTTCTGGCACGTCTGAGAGGTGGTTCCAACATGCCCGGCAGGTCATTTCGAGAGTCGTCCAAGTGGTTCTGGCGTAGCCCGCAGGTGATTGTGGCGTGTCCGGCAGGTGGTTCCGCCGTGCTCGGCAGGTGGTTCAGGCATGGCCGTCACGTGGTTCCAGTCTGTCCAGGACGTGTTTCCAGCTTCTCCGGCAGGTGGTTCTGGTACGTCTGAGAGGTGGTTCAGCCATGGCTGGCAGGTGATCACGGACTGTCCCCCAGGTGGTTCTGGCATAGCCAGCAGTTGATATTGGCCTGTCCGGCAGGTGGTTCCAGCGAGTCGAACAGGTGGCTCCGGCGTTCTTGGCAGGTGGTTCCGGTCTGTCCGGTAGGTGTTTCCGGCGTGTCTGGCACGTGCTTCCGGCACGTCTGAGAGGTGGTTCCGGCATGCGCGGCAGGTGATTCCGTAGTGTCCGCCAGGTGGTTCTGGCATACCCGGCAGGTGATTCTGGCATGTCCGTCAGGTGTTTCTGGCGAGTCGAGCAGGTGGCTCCGGCATGCTCGGCAGGTGCTTCCGGCGTCTCCGGCATTTGGTTCCGGTGTGTCTGAGAGCTGGTTCCGGCATGTCCGGCAGATGATTCCGGAGTGTCCGCCAAGTGGTTCTGGCATACCCAGCAGGTGATTTTGGCGTGTCAGGTAGGTGGTACCGGTGAGTCGAGCAGGTGGTTCCGGCGTGCTCAGCAGGTGGTTCAGGCAGTTCTGGCAGGTGGTATCCGTCTGTTCGGGGTGTGGTTCCAGCATCTCATGAACACGTTTCTGGCACGTCTGAGATGTGGTTCCGGCCGGCCCGACAGGCGTTTCCGCAGTGTCCGCCAAGCGGTTCTGGCATAGTTGGCAGGTGATTTTGGCATGACCGGCAGGTGGTTCCAGCAAGCCTGGCAGGTGATTCCAAAGTGTTCACCAACTGGTTGTGGCGTAGCCGGCAGGTGATTTTTGCGTGATCGGCAGGTGTTTCTGGCGAGTTGAGCAGGTGGCTCGGGCATGCTCGGCAGGTGCTTCCGGCGTCTCCGGCACGTGGTTCTGGTGTGTCTGAGAGCTGGTTCCGGCATGTCCGGCAGATGATTCCGGAGTGTCCGCCAAGTGGTTCTGGCATACCCGGCTGGTGATTTTGGCATGTCAGGTATGTGGTTCCGGCGAGTCGAGCAGGTGGCTCCGGCGTGCTCGGCAGGTTGTTCAGACGGGTCTGGCAGGTGTTTTCCGTCTGTTCAGGGTGTGGTTCCAGCATCTCATGCACATGGTTCTGGCACGTCTGAGATGTGGTTGCGGCCGGCCCGACAGGTGTTTCCACAGTGTCCGCCAAGTGGTACTGGCGTAGTTGGCAGGTGAGTTTGGCATGACCGGCAGGTGGTTCCAGCAAGCCCAGCAGGTGATTCCGAAGTGTTCCCCAACTGGTTGTGGCGTAGCCGGCAGGTGATTTTTGCGTGATCGGCAGGTGGTTCTGGCGAGTCGAGCAGGTGGTTCCGGCGTGCTCGGCTGGTGCTTCCGGGGTCATTGGCACGGGGTTCTGGCATGTCTGAGAGGTGGTTCCTGCATGCCCGGCAAGTGATTCCGGAGTGTTCGCCAAGTGGTTCTGGCATAGTCGGCAGATGATTTTGGAATGTCCGGCAGGTGGTTCAGGCGAGTTGAGCAGGTGGTTCCAACGTGCTTGGCAGGTGCTTCCGGCGTCTCCGGCACGTGTTTCTGGCACATCTGACAGGTGGTTCCGGCATGCCTGAAAGGTGATTCCGGTCTGTCCGGTAGGTGGTTCCAGCCTCCACGGCATGTGGTTCTGGTACGTCTCAGAGGTGGTTGCGCATGCCCAACAGGTGATTCCGGACTGTCCGCCACATGGTTCTGGCACGTCTGAGAGGTGGTTCCGGCATGCCCGGCAGGTCATCCCAGAGAGTCCTCCAAGTGGTTCTGGCATAACACGCAGGTGATTTTGGCGTGTCTGGCAGGTTGTTCCGTTGTGCTTGGCAGGTGGTTCAGGCTTGGCCGGCAGGTGGTTCCAGACTGTCCAGGACGTGTTTCCAGCTTGTCCGGCAGGTGGTTCTGGTACGTCTGAGAGGTGGTTCCGCCATGGCTGGCAGGTGATTCGGGACCGTCCCCCAGGTGGTTCTGGCATAGCCAGCAGTTGATATTGGCCTGTCCGGCAGGTGGTTCCAGCGAGTCGAACAGGTGGCTCCGGCGTGCTCGGCAGGTGGTTCCGGTCTGTCCGGTAGGTGATTCCGGCGTGTCCGGCATGTGCTTCCGGCACGTCTGAGAGGTGGTTCCGGCATGCGCGGCAGGTGATTCCGTAGTGTCCGCCAGGTGGTTCTGGCATACCCGGCAGGTGATTCTGGCATGTCCGTCAGGTGTTTCTGGCGAGTCGAGCAGGTGGCTCCGGCATGCTCGGCAGGTGCTTCCGGCGTCTCCGGCACTTGGTTCCGGTGTGTCTGAGAGCTGGTCCCGGCATGTCCGATGGATGATTCCGGAGTGTCCGCCAAGTGGTTCTGGCATACCCAGCAGGTGATTTTGGCGTGTCAGGTAGGTGGTACCGGTGAGTCGAGCAGGTGGTTCCGGCGTGCTCAGCAGGTGGTTCAGGCAGTTCTGGCAGGTGGTATCCGTCTGTTCGGGGTGTGGTTCCAGCATCTCATGAACACGTTTCTGGCACGTCTGAGATGTGGTTCCAGCCGGCCCGAAAGGTGTTTCCACAGTGTCCGCCAAGTGGTACTGGCGTAGTTGGCAGGTGATTTTGGCATGACCGGCAGGTGGTTCCAGCAAGCCCGGCAGGTGATTCCGAAGTGTTCCCCAACTGGTTGTGGCGTAGCCGGCAGGTGATTTTTGCGTGTCCGGCAGGTGGTTCTGGCGAGTCGAGCAGGTGGTTCCGGCGTGCTCGGCAGGTGCTTCCGGGGTCATTGGCACGTGGTTCTGGCATATCTGAGAGGTGGTTCCGGCATGCCCGGCAGGTGATTCCGGAGTGTTCGCCAAGTGTTTCCGGCGTAGCCGGCAGGTGATTTTGCATGTCCAGCGGTCGTTCCGGCGGGTCGAGCCGGTGGTTCCGGCGTGTCCGGCAGGTGGTTCCGGTCTGTCCGGCAGGTCGTTCTGTGGTGTCCGGCACGAGGTTTAGTCTGAGAGGCTGTGCCGGCATGCCCCTCACGTGATTCCAGCTTGTCCCCGAAGTGGTGCTGGTGTAGCGGGCAGGTGATTTTGGCGTGTCCGGCAGGTGGTTCAGGCGAGTTGAGCACGTGGTTGCGACGTGCTCGGCAGGTGCTTCCGGCGTCTCCGGCACGTGTTTCTGGCACATCTGACTGGTGGTTCCGGCATGCCCAAAATTTGATTCCGGTCTGTCCGGTAGGTGGTTCCAGCGTGCACGGCACGTTGTTCTGGTACGTCTCAGAGGTGGTTGCGTATGCCCAACAGGTGATTCCGGACTGTCCGCCACGTGCTTCTGGCACGTCTGAGAGGTGGTTCCAACATGCCCGGCAGGTCATTTCGAGAGTCGTCCAAGTGGTTCTGGCGTAGCCCGCAGGTGATTGTGGCGTGTCCGGCAGGTGGTTCCGCCGTGCTCGGCAGGTGGTTCAGGCATGGCCGTCACGTGGTTCCAGTCTGTCCAGGACGTGTTTCCAGCTTCTCCGGCAGGTGGTTCTGGTACGTCTGAGAGGTGGTTCAGCCATGGCTGGCAGGTGATCACGGACTGTCCCCCAGGTGGTTCTGGCATAGCCAGCAGTTGATATTGGCCTGTCCGGCAGGTGGTTCCAGCGAGTCGAACAGGTGGCTCCGGCGTTCTTGGCAGGTGGTTCCGGTCTGTCCGGTAGGTGTTTCCGGCGTGTCTGGCACGTGCTTCCGGCACGTCTGAGAGGTGGTTCCGGCATGCGCGGCAGGTGATTCCGTAGTGTCCGCCAGGTGGTTCTGGCATACCCGGCAGGTGATTCTGGCATGTCCGTCAGGTGTTTCTGGCGAGTCGAGCAGGTGGCTCCGGCATGCTCGGCAGGTGCTTCCGGCGTCTCCGGCATTTGGTTCCGGTGTGTCTGAGAGCTGGTTCCGGCATGTCCGGCAGATGATTCCGGAGTGTCCGCCAAGTGGTTCTGGCATACCCAGCAGGTGATTTTGGCGTGTCAGGTAGGTGGTACCGGTGAGTCGAGCAGGTGGTTCCGGCGTGCTCAGCAGGTGGTTCAGGCAGTTCTGGCAGGTGGTATCCGTCTGTTCGGGGTGTGGTTCCAGCATCTCATGAACACGTTTCTGGCACGTCTGAGATGTGGTTCCGGCCGGCCCGACAGGCGTTTCCGCAGTGTCCGCCAAGCGGTTCTGGCATAGTTGGCAGGTGATTTTGGCATGACCGGCAGGTGGTTCCAGCAAGCCTGGCAGGTGATTCCAAAGTGTTCACCAACTGGTTGTGGCGTAGCCGGCAGGTGATTTTTGCGTGATCGGCAGGTGTTTCTGGCGAGTTGAGCAGGTGGCTCGGGCATGCTCGGCAGGTGCTTCCGGCGTCTCCGGCACGTGGTTCTGGTGTGTCTGAGAGCTGGTTCCGGCATGTCCGGCAGATGATTCCGGAGTGTCCGCCAAGTGGTTCTGGCATACCCGGCTGGTGATTTTGGCATGTCAGGTATGTGGTTCCGGCGAGTCGAGCAGGTGGCTCCGGCGTGCTCGGCAGGTTGTTCAGACGGGTCTGGCAGGTGTTTTCCGTCTGTTCAGGGTGTGGTTCCAGCATCTCATGCACATGGTTCTGGCACGTCTGAGATGTGGTTGCGGCCGGCCCGACAGGTGTTTCCACAGTGTCCGCCAAGTGGTACTGGCGTAGTTGGCAGGTGAGTTTGGCATGACCGGCAGGTGGTTCCAGCAAGCCCAGCAGGTGATTCCGAAGTGTTCCCCAACTGGTTGTGGCGTAGCCGGCAGGTGATTTTTGCGTGATCGGCAGGTGGTTCTGGCGAGTCGAGCAGGTGGTTCCGGCGTGCTCGGCTGGTGCTTCCGGGGTCATTGGCACGGGGTTCTGGCATGTCTGAGAGGTGGTTCCTGCATGCCCAGCAAGTGATTCCGGAGTGTTCGCCAAGTGGTTCTGGCATAGTCGGCAGGTGATTTTGGAATGTCCGGCAGGTGGTTCAGGCGAGTTGAGCAGGTGGTTCCAACGTGCTTGGCAGG
Organism: Equus przewalskii; assembly: GCF_037783145.1. Taxonomy (NCBI): domain Eukaryota; kingdom Metazoa; phylum Chordata; class Mammalia; order Perissodactyla; family Equidae; genus Equus; species Equus przewalskii. Next base: position 9,255 of record NW_027227923.1, on the reverse strand, counting down.
TGCTTCCGGCGTCTCCGGCACGTGTTTCTGGCACATCTGACAGGTGGTTCCGGCATGCCTGAAAGGTGATTCCGGTCTGTCCGGTAGGTGGTTCCAGCCTCCACGGCATGTGGTTCTGGTACGTCTCAGAGGTGGTTGCGCATGCCCAACAGGTGATTCCGGACTGTCCGCCACATGGTTCTGGCACGTCTGAGAGGTGGTTCCGGCATGCCCGGCAGGTCATCCCAGAGAGTCCTCCAAGTGGTTCTGGCATAACACGCAGGTGATTTTGGCGTGTCTGGCAGGTTGTTCCGTTGTGCTTGGCAGGTGGTTCAGGCTTGGCCGGCAGGTGGTTCCAGACTGTCCAGGACGTGTTTCCAGCTTGTCCGGCAGGTGGTTCTGGTACGTCTGAGAGGTGGTTCCGCCATGGCTGGCAGGTGATTCCGGACCGTCCCCCAGGTGGTTCTGGCATAGCCAGCAGTTGATATTGGCCTGTCCGGCAGGTGGTTCCAGCGAGTCGAACAGGTGGCTCCGGCGTGCTCGGCAGGTGGTTCCGGTCTGTCCGGTAGGTGATTCCGGCGTGTCCGGCACGTGCTTCCGGCACGTCTGAGAGGTGGTTCCGGCATGCGCGGCAGGTGATTCCGTAGTGTCCGCCAGGTGGTTCTGGCATACCCGGCAGGTGATTCTGGCATGTCCGTCAGGTGTTTCTGGCGAGTCGAGCAGGTGGCTCCGGCATGCTCGGCAGGTGCTTCCGGCGTCTCCGGCATTTGGTTCCGGTGTGTCTGAGAGCTGGTCCCGGCATGTCCGATAGATGATTCCGGAGTGTCCGCCAAGTGGTTCTGGCATACCCAGCAGGTGATTTTGGCGTGTCAGGTAGGTGGTACCGGTGAGTCGAGCAGGTGGTTCCGGCGTGCTCAGCAGGTGGTTCAGGCAGTTCTGGCAGGTGGTATCCATCTGTTTGGGGTGTGGTTCCAGCATCTCATGAACACGTTTCTGGCACGTCTGAGATGTGGTTCCAGCCGGCCCGAAAGGTGTTTCCGCAGTGTCCGCCAAGCGGTTCTGGCGTAGTTGGCAGGTGACTTTGGCATGACTGGCAGTTGGTTCCAGCAAGCCTGGCAGGTGATTCCAAAGTGTTCACCAACTGGTTGTGGCGTAGCCGGCAGGTGATTTTTGCGTGATCGGCAGGTGGTTCTGGCGAGTCGAGCAGGTGGTTCCGGCGTGCTCGGCTGGTGCTTCCGGGGTCATTGGCACAGGGTTCTGGCATGTCTGAGAGGTGGTTCCTGCATGCCCGGCAAGTGATTCCGGAGTGTTCGCCAAGTGGTTCTGGCATAGTCGGCAGGTGATTTTGGCATGTCCGGCAGGTGGTTCAGGCGAGTTGAGCAGGTGGTTCCAACGTGCTAGGCAGGTGCTTCCGGCATCTCCGGCACGTGTTTCTGGCACATCTGACAGGTGGTTCCGGCATGCCCGAAAGGTGATTCCGGTCTGTCCGGTAGGTGGTTCCAGCCTGCACGTCATGTGGTTCTGGTACGTCTCAGAGGTGGTTGCGCATGCCCAACAGGTGATTCCGGACTGTCCGCCACATGGTTCTGGCACGTCTGAGAGGTGGTTCCGGCATGCCCGGCAGGTCATCCCAGAGAGTCCTCCAAGTGGTTCTGGCATAACACGCAGGTGATTTTGGCGTGTCTGGCAGGTTGTTCCGTTGTGCTTGGCAGGTGGTTCAGGCTTGGCCGGCAGGTGGTTCCAGACTGTCCAGGACGTGTTTCCAGCTTGTCCGGCAGGTGGTTCTGGTACGTCTGAGAGGTGGTTCCGCCATGGCTAGCAGGTGATTCCGGACCGTCCCCCAGGTGGTTCTGGCATAGCCAGCAATTCATATTGGCCTGTCCGGCAGGTGGATCCAGCGAGTCGAACAGGTGGCTCCGGCGTGCTCGGCAGGTGGTTCCGGTCTGTCCGGTAGGTGATTCCGGCGTGTCCGGCATGTGCTTCCGGCACGTCTGAGAGGTGGTTCCGGCATGCGCGACAGGTGATTTCGGAGTGTCCGCCAGGTGCTTCTGGCGTACCCGGCAGGTGATTTTGGCGTGTCCGTCAGGTGTTTCTGGCGAGTCGAGCAGGTGGCTCCGGCATGCTCGGCAGGTGCGTCTGGCGTCTCCGGCACGTGGTTCTGCTGTGTCTGAGAGCTGGTTCCGGCATGTCCGGCAGATGATTCCACAGTGTCCGCCAAGTGGTTCTGGCATACCCGGCTGGTGATTTTGGCATGTCAGGTAGGTGGTTCCGGCGAGTCGAGCAGGTGGCTCCGGCGTGCTCGGCAGGTTGTTCAGACGGGTCTGGCAGGTGTTTTCCGTCTGTTCGGGGTGTGGTTCCAGCATCTCATGCACATGGTTCTGGCACGTCTGAGATGTGGTTGCGGCCGGCCCGACAGGTGTTTCCACAGTGTCCGCCAAGTGGTACTGGCGTAGTTGGCAGGTGATTTTGGCATGACCGGCAGGTGGTTCCAGCAAGCCCGGCAGGTGATTCCGAAGTGTTCCCCAACTGGTTGTGGCGTAGCCGGCAGGTGATTTTTGCGTGTCCGGCAGGTGGTTCTGGCGAGTCGAGCAGGTGGTTCCGGCGTGCTCGGCAGGTGCTTCCGGGGTCATTGGCACGTGGTTCTGGCATATCTGAGAGGTGGTTCCCGCATGCCCGGCAGGTGATTCCGGAGTGTTCGCCAAGTGTTTCCGGCGTAGCCGGCAGGTGATTTTGCATGTCCAGCGGTCGTTCCGGCGGGTCGAGCCGGTGGTTCCGGCGTGTCCGGCAGGTGGTTCCGGTCTGTCCGGCAGGTCGTTCTGTGGTGTCCGGCACGAGGTTTAGTCTGAGAGGCTGTGCCGGCATGCCCCTCACGTGATTCCAGCTTGTCCCCGAAGTGGTGCTGGTGTAGCGGGCAGGTGATTTTGGCGTGTCCGGCAGGTGGTTCAGGCGAGTTGAGCAGGTGGTTGCGACGTGCTCGGCAGGTGCTTCCGGCGTCTCCGGCACGTGTTTCTGGCACATCTGACTGGTGGTTCCGGCATGCCCAAAATTTGATTCCGGTCTGTCCGGTAGGTGGTTCCAGCGTGCACGGCACGTTGTTCTGGTACGTCTCAGAGGTGGTTGCGTATGCCCAACAGGTGATTCCGGACTGTCCGCCACGTGCTTCTGGCACGTCTGAGAGGTGGTTCCAACATGCCCGGCAGGTCATTTCGAGAGTCGTCCAAGTGGTTCTGGCGTAGCCCGCAGGTGATTGTGGCGTGTCCGGCAGGTGGTTCCGCCGTGCTCGGCAGGTGGTTCAGGCATGGCCGTCACGTGGTTCCAGTCTGTCCAGGACGTGTTTCCAGCTTCTCCGGCAGGTGGTTCTGGTACGTCTGAGAGGTGGTTCCGCCATGGCTGGCAGGTGATCACGGACTGTCCCCCAGGTGGTTCTGGCATAGCCAGCAGTTGATATTGGCCTGTCCGGCAGGTGGTTCCAGCGAGTCGAACAGGTGGCTCCGGCGTTCTTGGCAGGTGGTTCCGGTCTGTCCGGTAGGTGTTTCCGGCGTGTCTGGCACGTGCTTCCGGCACGTCTGAGAGGTGGTTCCGGCATGCGCGGCAGGTGATTCCGTAGTGTCCGCCAGGTGGTTCTGGCATACCCGGCAGGTGATTCTGGCATGTCCGTCAGGTGTTTCTGGCGAGTCGAGCAGGTGGCTCCGGCATGCTCGGCAGGTGCTTCCGGCGTCTCCGGCATTTGGTTCCGGTGTGTCTGAGAGCTGGTTCCGGCATGTCCGGCAGATGATTCCGGAGTGTCCGCCAAGTGGTTCTGGCATACCCAGCAGGTGATTTTGGCGTGTCAGGGAGGTGGTACCGGTGAGTCGAGCAGGTGGTTCCGGCGTGCTCGGCAGGTGGTTCTGGCGGTTCTGGCAGGTGGTATCCGTCTGTTCGGGGTGTGGTTCCAGCATCTCATGAACACGTTTCTGGCACGTCTGAGATGTGGTTCCAGCCGGCCCGACAGGTGTTTCCGCAGTGTCCGCCAAGCGGTTCTGGCGTAGTTGGCAGGTGACTTTGGCATGACTGGCAGGTGGTTCCAGCAAGCCTGGCAGGTGATTCCAAAGTGTTCACCAACTGGTTGTGGCGTAGCCGGCAGGTGATTTTTGCGTGATCGGCAGGTGGTTCTGGCGAGTCGAGCAGGTGGTTCCGGCGTGCTCGGCTGGTGCTTCCGGGGTCATTGGCACGGGGTTCTGGCATGTCTGAGAGGTGGTTCCTGCATGCCCGGCAAGTTATTCCGGAGTGTTCGCCAAGTGGTTCTGGCATAGTCGGCAGGTGATTTTGGCATGTCCGGCAGGTGGTTCAGGCGAGTTGAGCAGGTGGTTCCAACGTGCTTGGCAGGTGCTTCCGGCGTCTCCGGCACATGTTTCTACACATCTGACAGGTGGTTCCGGCATGCCCGAAAGGTGATTGCCGTCTGTCCGGTAGGTGGTTCCAGCCTGCACGGCATGTGGTTCTGGTACGTCTCAGAGGTGGTTGCGCATGCCCAACAGGTGATTCCGGACTGTCCGCCACATGGTTCTGGCACGTCTGAGAGGTGGTTCCGGCATGCCCGGCAGGTCATCCCAGAGAGTCCTCCAAGTGGTTCTGGCTTAACACGCAGGTGATTTTGGCGTGTCTGGCAGGTTGTTCCGTTGTGCTTGGCAGGTGGTTCAGGCTTGGCCGGCAGGTGGTTCCAGACTGTCCAGGACGTGTTTCCAGCTTCTCCGGCAGTTGGTTCTGGTACGTCTGAGAGGTGGTTCCACCATGGCTGGCAGGTGATTCCGGACCGTCCCCCAGGTGGTTCTGGCATAGCCAGCAGTTAATATTGGCCTGTCCGGCGGGTGGTTCCAGCAAGTCGAACAGGTGGCTCCGGCGTGTCCGGCACGTGCTTCCGGCACGTCTGAGAGGTGGTTCTGGCATGAACGACAGGTGATTTCGGAGTGTCCGCCAGGTGCTTCTGGCGTACCCGGCAGGTGATTTTGGCGTGTCCGGCAGCTGTTTCTGGCGAGTCGAGCAGGTGGCTCCGGCATGCTCGGCAGGTGCGTCCGGCGTCTCCGGCACGTGGTTCTGGTGTGTCTGAGAGCTGGTTCCGGCATGTCCGGCAGATGATTCCGGAGTGTCCGCCAAGTGGTTCTGGCATACCCGGCTGGTGATTTTGGCATGTCAGGTAGGTGGTTCCGGCGAGTCGAGCAGGTGGCTCCGGCGTGCTCGGCAGGTTGTTCAGACGGGTCTGGCAGGTGTTTTCCGTCTGTTCGGGGTGTGGTTCCAGCATCTCATGCACATGGTTCTGGCACGTCTGAGATGTGGTTGCGGCCGGCCCGACCAGTGTTTCCACAGTGTCCGCCAAGTGGTACTGGCGTAGTTGGCAGGTGATTTTGGCATGACCGGCAGGTGGTTCCAGCAAGCCCGGCAGGTGATTCCGAAGTGTTCCCCAACTGGTTGTGGCGTAGCCGGCAGGTGATTTTTGCGTGTCCGGCAGGTGGTTCTGGCGAGTCGAGCAGGTGGTTCCGGCGTGCTCGGCAGGTGCTTCCGGGGTCATTGGCACGTGGTTCTGGCATATCTGAGAGGTGGTTCCGGCATGCCCGGCAGGTGATTCCGGAGTGTTCGCCAAGTGTTTCCGGCGTAGCCGGCAGGTGATTTTGCATCTCCAGCGGTCATTCCGGCGGGTCGAGCCGGTGGTTCCGGCGTGTCCGGCAAGTGGTTCCACTCTGTCCGGCAGGTGGTTCTTTGGTGTCCGGCACGAGGTTCAGTCTGAGAGGCTGTGCCGGCATGCCCCTCACGTGATTCCGGCTTGTCCCCGAAGTGGTGCTGGTGTAGCGGGCAGGTGATTTTGGCATGTCCGGCAGGTGCTTCAGGCGAGTTGAGCAGGTGGTTGCGACGTGCTCGGCAGGTGCTTCCGGCGTCTCCGGCACGTGTTTCTGGCACATCTGACAGGTGGTTCCGGCATGCCCAAAAGTTGATTCCGGTCTGTCTGGTAGGTGGTTCCGGCGTGCACAGCACGTGGTTCTGGTACGTCTCAGAGGTGGTTGCGTATGCCCAACAGGTGATTCCGGACTGTCCGCCACGTGCGTCTGGCACGTCTGAGAGGTGGTTCCAACATGCCCGGCAGGTCATTTCGAGAGTCGTCCAAGTGGTTCTGGCGTAGCCCGCAGGTGATTGTGGCGTGTCCGGCAGGTGGTTCCGCCGTGCTTGGCAGGTGGTTCAGGCATGGCCGTCACGTGGTTCCAGTCTGTCCAGGACGTGTTTCCAGCTTCTCCGGCAGGTGGTTCTGGTACGTCTGAGAGGTGGTTCCGCCATGGCTGGCAGTTGATCCCGGACTGTCCCCCAGGTGGTTTTGGCATAGCCAGCAGTTGATATTGGCCTGTCCGGCAGGTGGTTCCAGCGAGTCGAACAGGTGGCTCCGGCGTTCTTGGCAGGTGGTTCCGGTCTGTCCGGTAGGTGTTTCCGGCGTGTCTGGCACGTGCTTCCGGCACGTCTGAGAGGTGGTTCCGGCATGCGCGGCAGGTGATTCCGTAGTGTCCGCCAGGTGGTTCTGGCTTACCCGGCAGGGGATTTGGGCGTGTCCGGCAGGTGTTTCTGGTGAGTCGAGCAGGTGGCTCCGGCATGCTTGGCAGGTGCTTCCGGCGTCTCCGGCACTTGGTTCCGGTGTGTCTGAGAGCTGGTTCCGGCATGTCCGGCAGATGATTCCGGAGTGTCCGCCAAGTGGTTCTGGCATACCCAGCAGGTGATTTTGGCGTGTCAGGTAGGTGGTACCGGTGAGTCGAGCAGGCGGTTCCGGCGTTCTCAGCAGGTGGTTCAGGCAGTTCTGGCAGGTGGTATCCGTCTGTTCGGGGTGTGGTTCCAGCATCTCATGAACACGTTTCTGGCACGTCTGAGATGTGGTTCCAGCCGGCCCGACAGGTGTTTCCGCAGTGTCCGCCAAGCGGTTCTGGCGTAGTTGGCAGGTGACTTTGGTATGACTGGCAGGTGGTTCCAGCAAGCCTGGCAGGTGATTCCAAAGTGTTCACCAACTGGTTGTGGCGTAGCCGGCAGGTGATTTTTGCGTGATCGGCAGGTGGTTCTGGCGAGTCGAGCAGGTGGTTCCGGCGTGCTCGGCTGGTGCTTCCGGGGTCATTGGCACAGGGTTCTGGCATGTCTGAGAGGTGGATCCTGCATGCCCGGCAAGTGATTCCGGAGTGTTCGCCAAGTGGTTCTGGCATAGTCGGCAGGTGATTTTGCATGTCCGGCAGGTGGTTCAGGCGAGTTGAGCAGGTGGTTCCAACGTGCTTGGCAGGTGCTTCCGGCGTCTCCGGCACGTGTTTCTGGCACATCTGACAGGTGGTTCCGGCATGCCCGAAAGGTGATTCCGGTCTGTCCGGTAGGTGGTTCCAGCCTGCACGGCATGTGGTTCTGGTACGTCTCAGAGGTGGTTGCGCATGCCCAACAGGTGATTCCGGACTGTCCGCCACATGGTTCTGGCACGTCTGAGAGGTGGTTCCGGCATGCCCGGCAGGTCATCCCAGAGAGTCCTCCAAGTGGTTCTGGCATAACACGCAGGTGATTTTGGCGTGTCTGGCAGGTTGTTCCGTTGTGCTTGGCAGGTGGTTCAGGCTTGGCCGGCAGGTGGTTCCAGACTGTCCAGGACGTGTTTCCAGCTTGTCCGGCAGGTGGTTCTGGTACGTCTGAGAGGTGGTTCCGCCATGGCTGGCAGGTGATTCCGGACCGTCCCCCAGGTGGTTCTGGCATAGCCAGCAATTCATATTGGCCTGTCCGGCAGGTGGTTCCAGCGAGTCGAACAGGTGGCTCCGGCGTGCTCGGCAGGTGGTTCCGGTCTGTCCGGTAGGTGATTCCGGCGTGTCCGGCACGTGCTTCCGGCACGTCTGAGAGGTGGTTCTGGCATGCGCGACAGGTGATTTCGGAGTGTCCGCCAGGTGCTTCTGGCGTACCCGGCAGGTGATTTTGGCGTGTCCGGCAGCTGTTTCTGGCGAGTCGAGCAGGTGGCTCCGGCATGCTCGGCAGGTGCGTCCGGCGTCTCCGGCACGTGGTTCTGGTGTGTCTGAGAGCTGGTTCCGGCATGTCCGGCAGATGATTCCGGAGTGTCCGCCAAGTGGTTCTGGCATACCCGGCTGGTGATTTTGGCATGTCAGGTAGGTGGTTCCGGCGAGTCGAGCAGGTGGCTCCGGCGTGCTCGGCAGGTTGTTCAGACGGGTCTGGCAGGTGTTTTCCGTCTGTTCGGGGTGTGGTTCCAGCATCTCATGCACATGGTTCTGGCACGTCTGAGATGTGGTTGCGGCCGGCCCAACAGGTGTTTCCAGAGTGTCCGCCAAGTGGTACTGGCGTAGTTGGCAGGTGATTTTGGCATGACCGGCAGGTGGTTCCAGCAAGCCCGGCAGGTGATTCCGAAGTGTTCCCCAACTGGTTGTGGCGTAGCCGGCAGGTGATTTTTGCGTGTCCGGCAGGTGGTTCTGGCGAGTCGAGCAGGTGGTTCCGGCGTGCTCGGCAGGTGCTTCCGGGGTCATTGGCACGTGGTTCTGGCATATCTGAGAGGTGGTTCCGGCATGCCCGGCAGGTGATTCCGGAGTGTTCGCCAAGTGTTTCCGGCGTAGCCGGCAGGTGATTTTGCATCTCCAGCGGTCGTTCCGGCGGGTCGAGCCGGTGGTTCCGGCGTGTCCGGCAAGTGGTTCCACTCTGTCCGGCAGGTGGTTCTGTGGTGTCCGGCACGAGGTTCAGTCTGAGAGGCTGTGCCGGCATGCCCCTCACGTGATTCCGGCTTGTCCCCGAAGTGGTGCTGGTGTAGCGGGCAGGTGATTTTGGCGTGTCCGGCAGGTGGTTCAGGCGAGTTGAGCAGGTGGTTGCGACGTGCTCGGCAGGTGCTTCCGGCGTCTCCGGCACGTGTTTCTGGCACATCTGACAGGTGGTTCCGGCATGCCCAAAAGTTGATTCCGGTCTGTCTGGTAGGTGGTTCCGGCGTGCACAGCATGTGGTTCTGGTACGTCTCAGAGGTGGTTGCGTATGCCCAACAGGTGATTCCGGACTGTCCGCCACGTGCGTCTGGCACGTCTGAGAGGTGGTTCCAACATGCCTGGCAGGTCATTTAGAGAGTCGTCCAAGTGGTTCTGGCGTAGCCCGCAGGTGATTGTGGCGTGTCCGGCAGGTGGTTCCGCCGTGCTCGGCAGGTGGTTCAGGCATGGCCGTCACGTGGTTCCAGTCTGTCCAGGACGTGTTTCCAGCTTCTCCGGCAGGTGGTTCTGGTACGTCTGAGAGGTGGTTCCGCCATGGCTGTCAGGTGAT
>NW_027227922.1:0-15452 GCF_037783145.1 Equus przewalskii | reverse complement strand
GCCGAACACGGCGGAACCACCTGCCCGACACGCCAAAATCACCTGCGGGCTACGCCAGAACCACTTGGACGACTCTCCGAAATAAGCAGACGTGCCAGAAGCACGTGGCGGACAGTCCGGAATCACCTGTTGGGCATACGCAACCACCTCTGAGACGTACCAGAACCACGTGCCGTGCACGCCGGAACCACCTCCCGGACAGACCGGAATCAACTTTTGGGCATGCCGGAACCACCAGTCAGATGTGCCAGAAACACGTGCCAGAGACGCCGGAAGCACCTGCCGAGCACGTCGCAACCACCTGCTCAACTCGCCTGAACCACCTGCCGGACACGCCAAAATCACCTGCCCGCTACACCAGCACCACCTCGGGGACAAGCCGGAATCACGTGAGGGGCATGCCGGCACAGCCTCTCAGGCTGAACCTCGTGCCGGACACCACAGTACCACCTGCCGGACAGACCGGAACCACCTGCCGGACAAGCCGGAACCACCGGCTCGACCCGCCGTGAATCGACCGGCTGGGACGACGCAAAATCACCTGCCGGCTACGCCGGAAACACTTGGCGCACACTCCGGAATCACCGGCCGGGCACCATGTCGGGAACCACCTCTCAGACAGATGCCAGAGCCCCGAGCCAATGACCCCGGAAGCACCGGCCCGAGCACGCCTTGGAACCACCTGCTCAGGCTCGCCAGAGCCACCGGCCCACTCACGCAAAAATCACCGGCCGGCTACGCCACAACCAGTTGGTGAACACTTTGGAATCACCTGGCCAGGATTGCTGGAATGCACCTGGCGGTCATGCCAAAATCACCTGCCAACTGACGCCAGTACCACTTGGCGGACACTGTGGAGACACCTGTCGGGCCGGCCACAACCACATCTCAGACGTGCCAGAACCATGTGCATGAGGTGCTGGAACCACACCCCGACACAGACGGAAAACACCTGCCAGACCTGTCGGAACAACCTGTCGAGCACGCCGGAGCCACCTGCTCGACTCGCCGGAACCACCTACCTGACATGCCAAAATCACCAGCCGGGTATGCCAGAACCACTTGGCGAACACTCCGGAACCACTCTGCCGGGCATGCCCGGAACCACCTCTCAGGACATCCCAGAACCCCGTGCCGGATGACCCCGGAAGCACCAGCCGAGCACGCCGCAGCCACCTGTCTCGACTCTGCCAGAACCACCTGCCGGTCATGCAGAAATCGCCTGCCGCGGCTCCACCACCAATCCATTTTGCTGAACACTATGGCAATCACCTGCAGGCTTGCTGGAACCACCTGCCGGTCATGCCAAAATCACCTGCCAACTACGCCAGAACCGCTTGGCGGACACTGCGGAAGCACTTGTCGGGCCGGCTGGAACCACATCTCAGACGTGCCGGAACGGTTTCATGAGACGCCGGAACCACACCCCCGACAAGGATACCACCTTGCCAGAACCGCCTGAACCACCTGCTGAGCACGCCGGAGCCACCTGCTCGACTCGCCGGAACCACCTCCCGTGACACGCCAAGACTCCACCAGCCGGGTATGCCAGCGAACCGCTTTGGCGGACACTCCGGAATCATCCGCCGCACAGGCCGGGAACCAGCTCCTACAGACACACCAGAGCCAAGTGCCGGAGCCACCCCGGAAGCACCTGCCGAGCATGCCGGAGCCACCTGCTTGACTCGCAAGAAACACCTGCCGGACACCCCAAAATCACCTGCCGGGTACGCCCGACCCACCTCGCGAGCTCCGAAGACCCACCTGGCGGCCTGCTGGAACCACCTCTCAGACGTGCCGGAAGCACGTGCCGGACACGCCGGAATCACCTACCGGACAGACCGGAACCACCTGCCGAGCACGCCGGAGCCACCTGTTCGACTCGCTGCAACCACCTGCCGGACAGGCCAATATCAACTGCTGGCTATGCCAGAACCCCCTGGGGGAAAGGCGGTCCGGAATCACCTGCCAGCCATGGCGGAACCACCTCTCAGACGTACCAGAACCACCTGCCGGAGAAGCTGGAGACACGTCCTGGACAGTCTGGACCCACCTGCCGGCCAAGCCTGAACCACCTGCCAAGCACAACGGAACAACCTCTGCCAGACACGCCAAAATCTCACCTGCGTGTTGTGCGCAGAACCACGTCGAGGACGCTGCTGGGATGACCTGCCGGGCATGCCGGAACCACCTCTCTAGGACGTGCCCAGAGCCATCTGGCGGACAAGATCCGAATCCCCTGTTGGGCATGCGCAACCACCTCTGACACGTACCGGACCCACATGCCGTGCAGGCTGGAACCACCTACCGGACAGACCGGAATCAACCTTCGGGCATGCCGGAACCACCTGTCAGATGTGCCAGAAACACGTGCCGGAGACGCCGGAAGCACCTGCCAAGCACGTTGGAACCACCTGCTCAACTCGCCTGAACCACCTGCCGGACATGCCAAAATCACCCTGCCGACTATGCCAGAACCACTTGGCGAACACTCCGGAATCACTTGCCGGGCATGCAGGAACCACCTCTCAGACATGCCAGAACCCCGTGCCAATGACCCCGGAAGCACCAGCCGAGCACGCCGGAACCACCTGCTCGACTCGCCAGAACCACCTGCCGATCTACGCAAAAATCACCTGCCGGCTACGCCACAACCAGTTGGTGAACACTTTGGAATCACCTGCCAGGCTTGCTGGAACCACCTGCCAGTCATGCCAAAGTCACCTGCCAACTACGCCAGAACCGCTTGGCGGACACTGCGGAAACACCTGTCGGGCCGGCAGGAACCACATCTCAGACGTGCCAGAAACGTGTTCATGAGATGCTGGAACCACACCCCGAACAGACGGATACCACCTGCCAGAACCGCCTGAACCACCTGCTGAGCACGCCGGAACCACCTGCTCGACTCACCGGTACCACCTCCCTGACACGCCAAAATCACCTGCTGGGTATGCCAGAACCACTTGGCGGACACTCCGGAATCATCTGCCGGACATGCCGGAACCAGCTCTCAGACACACCGGAACCAAGTGCCGGAGACGCCGGAAGCACCTGCCGAGCATGCCGGAGCCACCTGCTCGACTCGCCAGAAACACCTGCCGGACACGCCAAAATCCCCTGCCGGGTATGCCAGAACCACCTGGCGGACACTACGGAATCACCTGCCGCGCATGCCGGAACCACCTCTCAGACGTGCCGGAAGCACGTGCCAGACACGCCGGAAACACCTACCGGACAGACCGGAACCACCTGCCAAGAACGCCGGAGCCACCTGTTCGACTCGCTGGAACCACCTGCCGGACAGGCCAATATCAACTGCTGGCTATGCCAAAACCACCTGGGGGACAGTCCGGGATCACCTGCCAGCCATGGCGGAACCACCTCTCAGACGTACCAGAACCACCTGCCGGAGAAGCTGGAAACACGTCCTGGACAGACTGGAACCACGTGACGGCCATGCCTGAACCACCTGCCGAGCACGGCGGAACCACCTGCCGGACACGCCACAATCACCTGCGGGCTACGCCAGAACCACTTGGACGACTCTCCGAAATGACCTGCCGGGCATGTTGGAACCACCTCTCAGACGTGCCAGACGCACGTGGCGGACAGTCCGGAATCACCTGTTGGGCATACGCAACCACCTCTGAGACGTACCAGAACCACGTGCTGTGCACGCCGGAACCACCTACCAGACAGACCGGAATCAACTTTTGGGCATGCCGGAACCACCTGTCAGATGTGCCAGAAACACGTGCCGGAGACGCCGGAAGCACCTGCCGAGCACGTCGCAACCACCTGCTCAACTCGCCTGAACCACCTGCCAGACACGCCAAAATCACCTGCCCGCTACACCAGCACCACTTCGGGGACAAGCCGGAATCACGTGAGGGGCATGCCGGCACAGCCTCTCAGACTGAACCTCGTGCCGGACACCACAGAACCACCTGCCGGACAGAGCGGAACCACCTGCCGGACACGCCGGAACCACCGGCTCGACCCGCCGGAACGACCGCTGGACATGCAAAATCACCTGCCGGCTACGCCGGAAACACTTGGCGAACACTCCGGAATCACCTGCCGGGCATGCCGGAACCACCTCTCAGATATGCCAGAACCACATGCCAATGACCCCGGAAGCACCTGCCGAGCACGCCGGAACCACCTGCTCAACTCGCCTGAACCACCTGCCGGACATGCCAAAATCACCTGCCGACTATGCCAGAACCACTTGGCGAACACTCCGGAATGGCTTCCCCGGGCATGCAGGAACCACCTCTCAGGACATCCAGAACCCCGTGCCAGTGGCCCCGGAAGCACCAACGAGCACGCCGGAACCACCTGCTCGACTCGCCAGAACCACCTGCCGGACACGCAAAAATCACCTGCCGGCTACGCCACAACCAGTTGGTGAACACTTTGGAATCACCTGCCAGTCATGCCAAAATCACCTGCCAACTACGCCAGAACCGCTTGGCGGACACTGCGAAACACCTGTCGGGCCGGCTGGAACCACATCTCAGACGTGCCAGAAACGTGTTCATGAGATGCTGGAACCACACCCAGAACAGACGGATACCACCTGCCAGAACCGCGTGAACCACCTGCTGAGCACGCCGGAACCACCTGCTCGACTCACCGGTACCACCTACCTGACTCGCCAAAATCACCTGCTGGGTATGCCAGAACCACTTGGCGGACACTCCGGAATCACCTGCCGGGCATGCCGGAACCACCTCTCAGATATGCCAGAACCACGTGCCAATGACCCCGGAAGCACCTGCCGAGCATGCCGGAACCACCTGCTCAACTCGCCAGAACCACCTGCCGGACACGCAAAAATCACCTGCCGGCTACGCCACAACCATTGGGGGAGCACTTCGGAATCACCTGCCGGGCTTGCTGGAACCACCTGCCGGTCATGCCAAAATCACCTGCCAACTACGCCAGTACCACTTGGCGGACACTGTGGAAACACCTGTCGGGCCGGCCGCAACCACATCTCAGACGTGCCAGAACCATGTGCATGAGATGCTGGAACCACACCCCGAACAGACGGAAAACACCTGCCAGACCCGTGTGAACAACCTGCCGAGCACGCCGGAGCCACCTGCTCGACTCGCCGGAACCACCTACCTGACATGCCAAAATCACCAGCCGGGTATGCCAGAACCACTTGGCGGACACTCCGGAATCATCTGCCGGACATGCCGGAACCAGCTCTCAGACACACCAGAACCACGTGCCGGAGACGCCGGAAGCACCTGCCGAGCATGCGGAGCCTCCTGCTCGACTCGCCAGAAACAGCTGCCGGACACGCCAAAATCACCTGCCGGGTACGCCAGAACCACCTGGCGGACACTCCGAAATCACCTGTCGCGCATGAAGGAACCACCTCTCAGACGTGCCGGAAGCACGTGCCAGACACGCCGGAAACAACTACCGGACAGACCGGAACCACCTGCCGAGCACGCCGGAGCCACCTGTTTGACTCGCTGGAACCACCTGCCAGACAGGCCAATATCAACTGCTGACTATGCCAGAACCACCTGGGGGATGATCCGGAATCACCTGCCAGCCATGGCGGAACCACCTCTCAGACATACCAGAACCACCTGCCGGAGAAGCTGGAAACACGTCCTGGACAGACTGGAACCACGTGACGGCCATGCCTGAACCACCTGCCGAGCACGGCGGAACCACCTGCCGGACACGCCAAAGTCACCTGCGGGCTACGCCAGAACCACTTGGACGACTCTCCGAAATGACCTGCCGGGCATGTTGGAACCACCTCTCAGACGTGCCAGAAGCACGTGGCAGACAGTCCGGAATCACCTGTTGGGCATACGCCACCACCTCTGAGACGTACCAGAACCACGTGCCGTGCACGCCGGAACCACCTACCGGACAGACCGGAATCAACTTTTGGGCATGCCGGAACCACCAGTCAGATGTGCCAGAAACACGTGCCGGAGACGCCGGAAGCACCTGCCGAGCACGTCGCAACCACCTGCTCAACTCGCCTGAACCACCTGCCGGACACGCCAAAATCACCTGCCCGCTACGCCAGCACCACTTCGGGGACACGCCGGAATCACGTGAGGGGCATGCCGGCACAGCCTCTCAGACTGCCAGAACCCCGTGCCACAACGACCTCCGGAACCACCTGCCGAACACGCCGGAACCACCGGCTCGACCCGCCGGAACGACCTGGAGATCACGCAAAATCACCTGCCGGCTACGCCAGAAACACCTGGCGAACACTCCGGAATCACCTGCCGGGCATGCCGGAACCACCTCTCAGATATGCCAAGTCACCTGCCAACTATGCCAGAACCGCTTGGCGGACACTGCAGAAACACCTGTCGGGCCGGCAGGAACCACATCTCAGACGTGCCAGAAACGTGTTCATGAGATGCTGGAACCACACCCCGAACAGACGGAACCACCTGCCAAACCGCCGGAACCACCTGCCGAGCACGCCGGAACCACCTGCTCGACTCGCCGGAACCACCTCCCGGACACGCAAAATCACCTGCCGGCTACGCCAGAACCACTTGGCGAACACTCCGGAATCACCTGCCGGGCATGCCGGAACCAGCTCTCAGACACGCCAGAACCACGTGCCGATGACCCCGGAAGCACCTGCCGAGCACGCCGGAGACACCTGCTCGACTCGCCAGAAACACCTGCCGGACACGCCAAAATCACCTGCCGGCTACGCCAGAACCACTTGGCGGACACTGTGGAAACACCTGTCGCTCCGGCCGGAACCACATCTCAGACGTGCCAGAACCATGTGCATGAGATGCTGGAACCACACCCCGAACAGACGGAAAACACCTGCCAGACCCGTCTGAACAACCTGCCGAGCACGCTGGAGCCACCTGTTCGACTCGCTGGAACCACCTGCCGGACAGGCCAATATCAACTGCTGGCTATGCCAGAACCACCTGGGGGACGGTCCGGAATCACCTGCCAGCCATGGCGGAACCACCTCTCAGACGTACCAGAACCACCTGCCGGAGAAGCTGGAAACACGTCCTGGACAGTCTGGAACCACCTGCCGGCCAAGCCTGAACCACCTGCCAAGCACAACGGAACAACCTGCCAGACATGCCCAAATCACCTGCGTGTTATGCCAGAACCACTTGGAGGACTCTCTGGGATGACCTGCCGGGCATGCCGGAACCACCTCTCAGACGTGCCAGAACGCATGTGGCGGACAGTCCGGAATCACCTGTTGGGCATGCGCAACCACCTCTGAGACGTACCAGAACCACATGCTGTGCAGGCTGGAACCACCTACCGGACAGACGGGAATCACCTTTCGGGCATGCCGGAACCACCTGTCAGATGTGCCAGAAACACGTGCCGGAGACGCCGGAAGCACCTGCCAAGCACGTTGGAACCACCTGCTCAACTCGCCTGAACCACCTGCCAGACACGCCAAAATCACCTGCCCGCTACACCAGCACCACTTCGGGGACAAGCCGGAATCACGTGAGGGGCATGCCGGCACAGCCTCTCAGACTGAACCTCGTGCCGGACACCACAGAACCACCTGCCGGACAGAGTGGAACCACTTGCCGGACACGCCGGAACCACCGGCTCGACCCGCCGGAACGACCGCTGGACATGCAAAATCACCTGCCGGCTACGCCGGAAACACTTGGCGAACACTCCGGAATCACCTGCCGGGCATGCCGGAACCACCTCTCAGATATGCCAGAACCACGTGCCAATGACCCTGGAAGCACCTGCCGAGCACGCCGGAACCACCTGCTCGACTCGCCAGAACCACCTGCCGGACACGCAAAAATCACCTGCCGGCTACGCCACAACCAGTTGGGGAACACTTCGGAATCACCTGCCGGGCTTGCTGGAACCACCTGCCGGTCATGCCAAAATCACCTGCCAACTACGCCAGTACCACTTGGCGGACACTGCGGAAACACCTGTTGGGCCGGCCGCAACCACATCTCAAACGTGCCAGAACCATGTTCATGAGATGCTGGAACCACACCCCGAACAGACGGAAAACACCTGCCAGACCCGTCTGAACAACCTGCCGAGCACGCCGGAGCCACCTGCTCGACTCGCCGGAACCACCTACCTGACATGCCAAAATCACCAGCCGGGTATGCCAGAACCACTTGGCGGACACTCCGGAATCATCTGCCGGACATGCCGGAACCAGCTCTCAGACACACCAGAACCACGTGCCGGAGACGCCGGACGCACCTGCCGAGCATGCCGGAGCCACCTACTCGACTCGCCAGAAACAGCTGCCGGACACGCCAAAATCACCTGCCGGGTACGCCAGAAGCGCCTGGCGGACACTCCGAAATCACCTGTCGCGCATGCCAGAACCACCTCTCAGACGTGCCGGAAGCACGTGCCGGACACGCCGGAATCACCTACCGGACAGACCGGAACCACCTGCCGAGCACGCCGGATCCACCTGTTCGACTTGCTGGAACCACCCGCCGGACAGGCCAATATGAACTGCTGGCTATGCCAGAACCACCTGGGGGACGGTCCGGAATCACCTGCCAGCCATGGCGGAACCACCTCTCAGACGTACCAGAACCACCTACCGGAGTAGCTGGAAACACGTCCTGGACAGTCTGGAACCACCTGCCGGCCAAGCCTGAACCACCTGCCAAGCACAACGGAACAACCTGCCAGACACGCCAAAATCACCTGCGTGTTATGCCAGAACCACTTGGAGGACTCTCTGGGATGACCTGCCGGGCATGCCGGAACCACCTCTCAGACGTGCCAGAACCATGTGGCGGACAGTCCGGAATCACCTGTTGGGCATGCGCAACCACCTCTGAGACGTACCAGAACCACATGACGTGCAGGCTGGAACCACCTACCGGACAGACCGGAATCACCTTTCGGGCATGCCAGAACCACCTGTCAGATGTGCCAGAAACACGTGCCGGAGACGCCGGAAGCACCTGCCAAGCACGTTGGAACCACCTGCTCAACTCGCCTGAACCACCTGCCGGACATGCAAAATCACCTGCCGACTATGCCAGAACCACTTGGCGAACACTCCGGAATCACTTGCCGGGCATGCAGGATCCACCTCTCAGACATGCCAGAACCCTGTGCCAATGACCCCGGAAGCACCAGCCGAGCACGCCGGAACCACCTGCTCGACTCGCCAGAACCACCTGCCGATCACGCAAAAATCACCTGCCGGCTACGCCACAACCAGTTGGTGAACACTTTGGAATCACCTGCCAGGCTTGCTGGAACCACCTGCCAGTCATGCCAAAGTCACCTGCCAACTACGCCAGAACCGCTTGGCGGACACTGCGGAAACACCTGTCGGGCCGGCTGGAACCACATCTCAGACGTGCCAGAAACGTGTTCATGAGATGCTGGAACCACACCCCGAACAGACGGATACCACCTGCCAGAACCGCCTGAACCACCTGCTGAGCACGCCGGAACCGCCTGCTCGACTCACCGGTACCACCTACCTGACACGCCAAAATCACCTGCTGGGTATGCCAGAACCACTTGGCGGACACTCCGGAATCATCTGCCGGACATGCCGGAACCAGCTCTCAGACACACCGGAACCAAGTGCCGGAGACGCCGGAAGCACCTGCCGAGCATGCCGGAGCCACCTGCTCGACTCACCAGAAACACCTGCCGGACACGCCCAAATCCCCTGCCGGGTATGCCAGAACCACCTGGCGGACACTACGGAATCACCTGCCGCGCATGCCGGAACCACCTCTCAGACGTGCCGGAAGCACGTGCCAGACACGCCGGAAACACCTACCGGACAGACCGGAACCACCTGCCAAGAACGCCGGAGCCACCTGTTCGACTCGCTGGAACCACCTGCCGGACAGGCCAATATCAACTGCTGGCTATGCCAAAACCACCTGGGGGACAGTCCGGGATCAACTGCCAGCCATGGCGGAACCACCTCTCAGACGTACCAGAACCACCTGCCGGAGAAGCTGGAAACACGTCCTGGACAGACTGGAACCACGTGACGGCCATGCCTGAACCACCTGCCAAGCACGGTGGAACCACCTGCCGGACACGCCACAATCACCTGCGGGCTACACCAGAACCACTTGGACGACTCTCGAAATGACCTGCCGGGCATGTTGGAACCACCTCTCAGACGTGCCAGACGCACGTGGCGGACAGTCCGGAATCACCTGTTGGGCATACGCAACCACCTCTGAGACGTACCAGAACCACGTGCTGTGCACGCCGGAACCACCTACCAGACAGACCGGAATCAACTTTTGGGCATGCCGGAACCACCTGTCAGATGTGCCAGAAACACGTGCCGGAGACGCCGGAAGCACCTGCCGAGCACGTCGCAACCACCTGCTCAACTCGCCTGAACCACCTGCTGGACATGCCAAAATCACCTGCCCGCTACACCAGCACCACTTCGGGGACAAGCCGGAATCACGTGAGGGGCATGCCGGCACAGCCTCTCAGACTGAACCTCGTGCCGGACACCACAGAACCACCTGCCGGACAGAGTGGAACCACTTGCCGGACACGCCGGAACCACCGGCTCGACCCGCCGGAACGACCGCTGGAGATGCAAAATCACCTGCAGGCTACGCCGGAAACACTTGGCGAACACTCCGGAATCACCTGCCGGGCATGCCGGAACCACCTCTCAGATATGCCAGAACCACGTGCCAATGACCCCGGAAGCACCTGCCGAGCACGCCGGAACCACCTGCTCGACTCGCCAGAACCACCTGCCGGACACGCAAAAATCACCTGCCGGCTACGCCACAACCAGTTGGGGAACACTTCGGAATCACCTGCCGGGCTTGCTGGAACCACCTGCCGGTCATGCCAAAATCACCTGCCAACTACGCCAGTACCACTTGGCGGACACTGTGGAAACACCTGTCGGGCCGGCCGCAACCACATCTCAGACGTGCCAGAACCATGTGCATGAGATGCTGGAACCACACCCCGAACAGTTGGAAAACACCTGCCAGACCCGTCTGAACAACCTGCCGAGCACGCCGGAGCCACCTGCTCGACTCGCCGGAACCACCTACCTGACATGCCAAAATCACCAGCCGGGTATGCCAGAACCACTTGGCGGACACTCCGGAATCATCTGCCGGACATGCCGGAACCAGCTCTCAGACACAGCAGAACCACGTGCCGGAGACGCCGGACGCACCTGCCGAGCATGCCGGAGCCACCTACTCGACTCGCCAGAAACAGCTGCCGGACACGCCAAAATCACCTGCCGGGTACGCCAGAAGCACCTGGCGGACACTCCGAAATCACCTGTCGTGCATGCCAGAACCACCTCTCAGACGTGCCGGAAGCACGTGCCGGACACGCCGGAGCCACCTGTTTGACTTGCTGGAACCACCCGCCGGACAGGCCAATATTAACTGCTGGCTATGCCAGAACCACCTGGGGGACGGTCCGGAATCACCTGCCAGCCATGGCGGAACCACCTCTCAGACGTACCAGAACCAACTGCCGGACAAGCTGGAAACACGTCCTGGACAGTCTGGAACCACCTGCCGGCCAAGCCTGAACCACCTGCCAAGCACAACGGAACAACCTGCCAGACACGCCAAAATCACCTGCGTGTTAAGCCAGAACCACTTGGAGGACTCTCTGGGATGACCTGCCGGGCATGCCGGAACCACCTCTCAGACGTGCCAGAACCATGTGGCGGACAGTCCGGAATCACCTGTTGGGCATGCGCAACCACCTCTGAGACGTACCAGAACCACATGCCGTGCAGGCTGGAACCACCTACCGGACAGACGGGAATCACCTTTCGGGCATGCCGGAACCACCTGTCAGATGTGTAGAAACATGTGTCGGAGACGCCGGAAGCACCTGCCAAGCACGTTGGAACCACCTGCTCAACTCGCCTGAACCACCTGCCGGACATGCCAAAATCACCTGCGGGCTACGCCAGAACCACTTGGACGACTCTCGAAATGACCTGCCGGGCATGTTGGAACCACCTCTCAGACGTGCCAGAAGCACGTGGCGGACAGTCCGGAATCACCTGTTGGGCATACGCAACCACCTCTGAGACGTACCAGAACAACGTGCCGTGCACGCTGGAACCACCTACCGGACAGACCGGAATCAAGTTTTGGGCATGCCGGAACCACCAGTCAGATGTGCCAGAAACACGTGCCGGAGACGCCGGAAGCACCTGCCGAGCACGTCGCAACCACCTGCTCAACTCGCCTGAACCACCTGCCGGACACGCCAAAATCACCTGCCCGCTACACCAGCACCACTTCGGGGACAAGCTGGAATCACGTGAGGGGCATGCCGGCACAGCCTCTCAGACTGAACCTCGTGCCGGACACCACAGAACGACCTGCCGGACAGACCGGAACCACCTGCCGGACACGCCGGAACCACCGGCTCGACCCGCCGGAACGACCGCTGGACATGCAAAATCACCTGCCGGCTACGCCGGAAACACTTGGCGAACACTCCGGAATCACCTGCCGGGCATGCGGGAACCACCTCTCAGATATGCCAGAACCACGTGCCAATGACCCCGGAAGCACCTGCCGAGCACGCCGGAACCACCTGCTCGACTCGCCAGAACCACCTGCCGGACACGCAAAAATCACCTGCCGGCTACGCCACAACCAGTTGGGGAACACTTCGGAATCACCTGCCGGGCTTGCTGGAACCACCTGCCGGTCATGCCAAACTCACCTGCCAACTACGCCAGTACCACTTGGCGGACACTGTGGAAACACCTGTCGGGCCGGCCGGAACCACATCTCAGACGTGCCAGAACCATGTGCATGAGATGCTGGAACCACACCCCGAACAGACGGAAAACACCTGCCAGACCCGTGTGAACAACCTGCCGAGCACGCCGGAGCCACCTGCTCGACTCGCCGGAACCACCTACCTGACATGCCAAAATCACCAGCCGGGTATGCCAGAACCACTTGGCGGACACTCCAGAATCATCTGCCGGACATGCCGGAACCAGCTCTCAGACACACCAGAACCACGTGACGGAGACGCCGGAAGCACCTGCCGAGCATGCCGGAGCCACCTGCTCGACTCGCCAGAAACACCTGCCGGACACGCCAAAATCACCTGCCGGGTATGCCAGAACCACCTGGTGGACACTACGGAATCACCTGCCGCGCATGCCGGAACCACCTCTCAGACGTGCCGGAAGCATGTGCCAGACACGCCGGAAACACCTACCGGACAGACCGGAACCACCTGCCAAGAACGCCGGAGCCACCTGTTTGACTCACTGGAACCACCTGCCGGACAGGCCAATATCAACTGCTGGCTATGCCAGAACCACCTGGGGGACAGTCCGGGATCACCTGCCAGCCATGGCGGAACCACCTCTCAGACGTACCCGAACCACCTGCCGGAGAAGCTGGAAACACGTCCTGGACAGACTGGAACCACGTGACGGCCATGCCTGAACCACCTGCCGAGCACGGCGGAACCACCTGCCGGACACGCCAAAATCACCTGCGGGCTACGCCAGAACCACTTGGACGACTCTCCGAAATGACCTGCAGGGCATGTTGGAACCACCTCTCAGACGTGCCAGAAGCACGTGGCGGACAGTCCGGAATCACCTGTTGGGCATACGCAACCACCTCTGAGACGTACCAGAACCACGTTCCGTACACGCCGGAACCACCTACCGGACAGACCGGAATCAACTTTTGGGCATGCCGGAACCACCAGTCAAATGTGCCAGAAACACGTGCCGGAGACGCCGGAAGCACCTGCCGAGCACGTCGCAACCACCTGCTCAACTCGCCTGAACCACCTGCCGGACACGCCAAAATCACCTGCCCGATACACCAGCACCACTTCGGGGACAAGCCGGAATCACGTGAGGGGCATGACGACACAGCCTCTCAGACTGAACCTCGTGCCACACACCACAGAACCACCTGCCGGACAGACCGGAACCACCTGCCGGACACGCCGGAACCACCGGCTCGACCCGCCGGAACGACCGCTGGAGATGCAAAATCACCTGCCGGCTACGCCAGAAACACTTGGCGAACACTCCGGAATCACCTGCCGGGCATGCCGGAACCACCTCTCAGATATGCCAGAACCACGTGCCAATGACCCCGGAAGCACCTGCCGAGCACGCCGGAACCACCTGCTCGACTCGCCAGAACCACCTGCCGGACACGCAAAAATCACCTGCCGGCTACGCCACAACCAGTTGGGGAACACTTCGGAATCACCTGCCGGGCTTGCTGGAACCACCTGCCGGTCATGCCAAAATCACCTGCCAACTACGCCAGTACCACTTGGCGGACACTGTGGAAACACCTGTCGCTCCGGCCGGAACCACATCTCAGACGTGCCAGAACCATGTGCATGAGATGCTGGAACCACACCCCGAACAGACGGAAAACACCTGCCAGACCCGTGTGAACAACCTGCCGAGCACGCCGGAGCCACCTGCTCGACTCGCCGGAACCACCTACCTGACATGCCAAAATCACCAGCCGGGTATGCCAGAACCACTTGGCGGACACTCCGGAATCATCTGCCGGACATGCCGGAACCAGCTCTCAGACACACCAGAACCACGTGCCGGACACGCCGGAAGCACCTGCCGAGCATGCCGGAGCCACCTGCTCGACTCGCCAGAAACACCTGCCGGACACCCCAAAATCACCTGCCGGGTACGCCAGAACCACCTGGCGGACACTCCGAAATCACCTGTCGCGCATGCCGGAACCACCTCTCAGACGTGCCGGAAGCACGTGCCGGACACGTCGGAATCACCTACCCGACAGACCGGAACCACCTGCCGAGCACGCCGGAGGCACCTGTTCGACTCGCTGGAACCACCTGCCGGACAGGCCAATATCAACTGCTGGCTATGCCAGAACCACCTGGGGGACGGTCCGGAATCACCTGCCAGCCATGGCGGAACCACCTCTCAGACGTACCAGAACCACCTGCCGGAGAAGCTGGAAACACGTCCTGGACAGTCTGGAACCACCTGCCAGCCAAGCCTGAACCACCTGCCAAGCACAACGGAACAACCTGCCAGACACGCCAAAATCACCTGCGTGTTATGCCAGAACCACTTGGAGGACTCTCTGGGATGACCTGCCGGGCATGCCGGAACCACCTCTCAGACGTGCCAGAACCATGTGACGGACAGTCCGGAATCACCTGTTGGGCATGCGCAACCACCTCTGAGACGTACCAGAACCACATGCCGTGCAGGCTGGAACCACCTACCGGACAGACCGGAATCACCTTTCGGGCATGCCGGAACCACCTGTCAGATGTGCCAGAAACACGTGCCGGAGACGCGGGAAGCACCTGCCAAGCACGTTGGAACCACCTGCTCAACTCGCCTGAACCACCTGCCAGACATGCCAAAATCACCTGCCGACTATGCCAGAACC
>NW_027227921.1:0-52169 GCF_037783145.1 Equus przewalskii | reverse complement strand
CCCGTGTGAACCACCTGCCGAGCACGCCGGAGCCACCTGCTCGACTCGCCGGTACCACCTACCTGACACGCCAAAATCACCAGCCGGGTATGCCAGAACCACTTGGCGGACACTCCGGAATCATCTGCCGGACATGCCGGAACCAGCTCTCAGACACACCAGAACCACGTGCCGGAGACGCCGGAAGCACCTGCCGAGCATGCCGGAGCCACCTGCTCGACTCGCCAGAAACACCTGCCGGACACGCCAAAATCACCTGCCGGGTACGCCAGAACCACCTGGCGGACACTCCGAAATCACCTGTCGCGCATGCCGGAACCACCTCTCAGACGTGCCGGAAGCACGTGCCGGACACGCCGGAATCACCTACCGGACAGACCGGAACCACCTGCCGAGCACGCCGGAGGCACCTGTTCGACTCGCTGGAACCACCTGCCGGACAGGCCAATATCAACTGCTGGCTATGCCAGAACCACCTGGGGGACGGTCCGGAATCACCTGCCAGCCATGGCGGAACCACCTCTCAGACGTACCAGAACCACCTGCCGGAGAAGCTGGAAACACGTCCTGGACAGTCTGGAACCACCTGCCAGCCAAGCCTGAACCACCTGCCAAGCACAACGGAACAACCTGCCAGACACGCCCAAATCACCTGCGTGTTATGCCAGAACCACTTGGAGGACTCTCTGGGATGACCTGCCGGGCATGCCGGAACCACCTCTCAGACGTGCCAGAACCATGTGGCGGACAGTCCGGAATCACCTGTTGGGCATGCGCAACCACCTCTGAGACGTACCAGAACCACATGCCGTGCAGGCTGGAACCACCTACCGGACAGACGGGAATCACCTTTCGGGCATGCCGGAACCACCTGTCAGATGTGCCAGAAACACGTGCCGGAGACGCCGGAAGCACCTGCCAAGCACGTTGGAACCACCTGCTCAACTCGCCTGAACCACCTGCCAGACATGCCAAAATCACCTGCCGACTATGCCAGAACCACTTGGCGGACCCTGCGGAAACACCTGTCGGGCCGGCCGGAACCACATCTCAGACGTGCCAGAAACGTGTTCATGAGATGCTGGAACCACACCTCGAACAGACGGATACCACCTGCCAGAAACGCCTGAACCACCTGCTGAGCACGCCGGAACCACCTGCTCGACTCACCGGTACCACCTCCCTGACACGCCAAAATCACCTGCTGGGTATGCCAGAACCACTTGGCGGACACTCCGGAATCATCTGCCGGACATGCCGGAACCAGCTCTCAGACACACCAGAACCAAGTGCCGGAGACGCCGGAAGCACCTGCCGAGCATGCCGGAGCCACCTGCTCGACTCGCCAGAAACACCTGCCGGACACACCAAAATCAGCTGCCGGGTATGCCAGAACCACCTGGCGGACACTACGGAATCACCTGCCGCGCATGCCGGAACCACCTCTCAGACGTGCCAGAAGCACGTGCCAGACACGCCGGAAACACCTACCGGAAAGACCGGAACCACCTGCCAGGAACGCCGGAGCCACCTGTTCGACTCGCTGGAACCACCTGCCGGACAGGCCAATATCAACTGCTGGCTATGCCAGAACCACCTGTGGGATGATCCGGAATCACCTGCCAGCCATGGCGGGACCACCTCTCAGACGTACCAGAACCACCTGCCGGAGAAGCTGGAAACACGTCCTGGACAGACTGGAACCACGTGACGGCCATGCCTGAACCACCTGCCGAGCACGGCGGAACCGCCTGCCGGACACGCCAAAATCACCTGCGGGCTACGCCAGAACCACTTGGACGACTCTCCGAAATGACCTGCCGGGCATGTTGGAACCACCTCTCAGACGTGCCAGAAGCACGTGGCGGACAGTCCGGAATCACCTGTTGGGCATACGCAACCACCTCTGAGACGTACTAGAACCACGTGCCGTGCACGCCGGAACCACCTACCGGACAGACCGGAATCAACTTTTGGGCATGCCGGAACCACCAGTCAGATGTGCCAGAAACACGTGCCGGAGACGCCGGAAGCACCTGCCAAGCACGTTGGAACCACCTGCTCAACTCGCCTGAACCACCTGCCGGACATGCCAAAATCACCTGCCGACTATGCCAGAACCACTTGGCGAACACTCCGGAATCACTTGCCGGGCATGCAGGAACCACCTCTCAGACATGCCAGAACCCCGTGCCAATGACCCCGGAAGCACCAGCCGAGCACGCCGGAACCACCTGCTCGACTCGCCAGAACCACCTGCCGATCACGCAAAAATCACCTGCCGGCTACGCCACAACCAGTTGGTGAACACTTTGGAATCACCTGCCAGGCTTGCTGGAACCACCTGCCAGTCATGCCAAAATCACCTGCCAACTACGCCAGAACCACTTGGCGGACACTGCGGAAACACCTGTCGGGCCGGCTGGAGCCACATCTCAGACGTGCCAGAAACGTGTTCATGAGATGCTGGAACCACACCCCGAACAGACGGATACCACCTGCCAGAACCGCCTGAAACACCTGCTGAGCACGCCGGAACCACCTGCTCGACTCACCGGTTCCACCTCCCTGACACGCCAAATCACCTGCTGGGTATGCCAGAACCACTTGGCTGACACTCCGGAATCATCTGCCGGACATGCCGGAACCAGCTCTCAGACACACCAGAACCAAGTGCCAGAGACGCCGGAAGCACCTGCCGAGCATGCCGGAGCCACCTGCTCGACTCGCCAGAAACACCTGCCGGACACGCCAAAATCACCTGCCGGGTACGCCAGAACCACCTGGCGGACACTCCGAAATCACCTGTCGCGCATGCCGGAACCACCTCTCAGACGTGCCAGAAGCACGTGCCGGACACGCCGGAATCACCTACCGGACAGACCGGAACCACCTGCCGAGCACGCCG
This sequence comes from Equus przewalskii, assembly GCF_037783145.1. Classification (NCBI taxonomy): domain Eukaryota; kingdom Metazoa; phylum Chordata; class Mammalia; order Perissodactyla; family Equidae; genus Equus; species Equus przewalskii. The sequence goes on along the minus strand of NW_027227921.1, from coordinate 49,261 downwards.
GAGCCACCTGTTCGACTCGCTGGAACCACCTGCCGGACAGGCCAATATCAACTGCTGGCTATGCCAGAACCACCTGGGGGATGATCCGGAATCACCTGCCAGCCATGGCGGAACCACCTCTCAGACGTAGCAGAACCACCTGCCGGACAAGCTGGAAACACGTCCTGGACAGACTGGAACCACGTGACGGCCATCATTGAACCACCTGCCGAGCACGGCAGAACCACCTGCCGGACACGCCAAAATCACCTGCGGGCTACGCCAGAACCACTTGGACGACTCTCCGAAATGACCTGCCGGGCATGTTGGAACCACCTCTCAGACGTGCCAGAAGCACGTGGCGGACAGTCCGGAATCACCTGTTGGGCATACGCCACCACCTCTGAGACGTACCAGAACCAAATGCCGTGCAGGCTGGAACCACCTACCGGACAGACGGGAATCACCTTTCGGGCATGCTGGAACCACCTGTCAGATGTGCCAGAAACACGTGCCGGAGACGCCGGAAGCACCTGCCAAGCACGTTGGAACCACCTGCTCAACTCGCCTGAACCACCTGCCGGACATGCCAAAATCACCTGCCGACTATGCCAGAACCACTTGGCGAACACTCCGGAATCACTTGCCGGGCATGCAGGAACCACCTCTCAGACATGCCAGAACCCCGTGCCAGTGGCCCCGGAAGCACCAGACGAGCACGCCGGAACCACCTACTTGACTCGCCAGAACCACGTGCCGATCACGCAAAAATCACCTGCCGGCTACGCCACAACTAGTTGGTGAACACTTTGGAATCACCTGCCAGTCATGCCAAAATCACCTGCCAACTACGCCAGAACCGCTTGGCGGACACTGCGGAAACACCTGTCGGGCCGGCTGGAACCACATCTCAGACGTGCCAGAAACGTGTTCATGAGATGCTGGAACCACACCCAGAACAGACGGATACCACCTGCCAGAACCGCGTGAACCACCTGCTGAGCACGCCGGAACCACCTGCTCGACTCACCGGTACCACCTACCTGACTCGCCAAAATCACCTGCTGGGTATGCCAGAACCACTTGGCGGACACTCCGGAATCACCTGCCGGGCATGCCGGAACCACCTCTCAGATATGCCAGAAACACGTGCCAATGACCCCGGAAGCACCTGCCGAGCATGCCGGAACCACATGCTCGACTCGCCAGAACCACCTGCCGGACACGCAAAAATCACCTGCCGGCTACGCCACAACCAGTTGGGGAACACTTCGGAATCCCCTGCCGGGCTTGCTGGAACCACCTGCCGGTCATGCCAAAATCACCTGCCAACTATGCCAGTACCACTTGGCGGACACTGTGGAAACACCTGTCAGGCCGGCCGCAACCACATCTCAGACGTGCCAGAACCATGTGCATGAGATGCTGGAACCACACCCCGAACAGACGGAAAACACCTGCCAGACCCGTCTGAACAACCTGCCGAGCACGCCGGAGCCACCTGCTCGACTCGCCGGAACCACCTACCTGACATGCCAAAATCACCAGCCGGGTATGCCAGAACCACTTGGCGGACACTCCGGAATCATCTGCCGGACATGCCGGAACCAGCTCTCAGACACACCAGAACCACATGCCGGAGACGCCGGAAGCACCTGCCGAGCATGCCGGAGCCACCTGCTCGACTCGCCAGAAACAGCTGCCGGACACGCCAAAATCACCTGCCGGGTACGCCAGAACCACCTGGCGGACACTCCGAAATCACCTGTCGCGCATGAAGGAACCACCTCTCAGACGTGCCGGAAGCACGTGCCAGACACGCCGGAATCACCTACCGGACAGACCGGAAACACATGCCGAGCACGCCGGAGCCACCTGTTCGACTCGCTGGAACCACCTGCCAGACAGGCCAATATCAACTGCTGGCTATGCCAGAACCACCTGGGGGATGATCCGGAATCACCTGCCAGCCATGGCGGAACCACCTCTCAGACGTACCAGAACCACCTGCCGGAGAAGCTGGAAACACGTCCTGGACAGACTGGAACCACGTGACGGCCATGCCTGAACCACCTGCCGAGCACGGCGGAACCACCTGCCGGACACGCCAAAGTCACCTGCGGGCTACGCCAGAACCACTTGGACGACTCTCCGAAATGACCTGCAGGGCATGTTGGAACCACCTCTCAGACGTGCCAGAAGCACGTGGCGGACAGTCCGGAATCACCTGTTGGGCATACGCCACCACCTCTGAGACGTACCAGAACCACGTGCCATGCACGCCGGAACCACCTACCGGACAGACCGGAATCAAATTTTGGGCATGCCGGAACCACCAGTCAGATGTGCCAGAAACACGTGCCGGAGACGCCGGAAGCACCTGCCGAGCACGTCGCAACCACCTGCTCAACTCGCCTGAACCACCTGCCGGACACGCCAAAATCACCTGCCCGCTACACCAGCACCACTTCGGGGACAAGCCGGAATCACGTGAGGGGCATGCCGGCACAGCCTCTCAGACTGAACCTCGTGCCGCACAACACAGACCAACCTGCCGGACAGACCGGAACCACCTGCCGGACACGCCGGAACGACCGCTGGACATGCAAAATCACCTGCCGGCTACGCCGGAAACACTTGGCGAACACTCCGGAATCACCTGCCGGGCATGCCGGAACCACCTCTCAGATATGCCAGAACCACGTGCCAATGATCCCGGAAGCACCTGCCGAGCACGCCGGAACCACCTGCTCGACTCGCCAGAACCACCTGTCGGACACGCAAAAATCACCTGCCGGCTACGCCACAACCAGTTGGGGAACACTTCGGAATCACCTGCCGGGCTTGCTGGAACCACCTGCCGGTCATGCCAAAATCACCTGCCAACTACGCCAGTACCACTTGGCGGACACTGTGGAAACACCTGTCGGGCCGGCCGCAACCACATCTCAGACGTGCCAGAACCATGTGCATGAGATGCTGGAACCACACCCCGAACAGACGGAAAACACCTGCCAGACCCGTCTGAAGAACCTGCCGAGCACGCCGGAGTCACCTGCTCGACTCGCCCGAACCACCTACCTGACATGCCAAAATCACCAGCCGGGTATGCCAGAACCACTTGAAGGACACTCCGGAATCATCTGCCGGACATGCGGGAACCACCTCTCTGACGTGCCGGAAACACGTGCCAGACACGCCGGAAACACCTACTGGACAGCCCGGAACCACCTGCCAAGAACGCCGGAGCCACATGTTCGACTCGCTGGAACCACCTGCCGGACAGGCCAATATCAACTGCTGGCTATGCCAGAACCACCTGGGGGACAGTCCGCGATCACCTGCCAGCCATGGCGGAACCACCTCTCAGACGTACCAGAACCACCTGCCGGAGAAGCTGGAAACACGTCCTGGACAGACTGGAACCTCGTGACGGCCATGCCTGAACCACCTGCCGAGCACGGCGGAACCACCTGCCGGACACGCCAAAATCACCTGCGGGCTACGCCAGAACCACTTGGACGACTCTCCGAAATGACCTGACGGGCATGTTGGAACCACCTCTCAGACGTGCCAGAAGCACGTGGCGGACAGTCCGGAATCACCTGTTGGGCATACGCAACCACCTCTGAGACATACCAGAACCACGTGTCGGAGAAGCTGGAAACACGTCCTGGACAGTCTGGAACCACCTGCCGGCCAAGCCTGAACCACCTGCCAAGCACAACGGAACAACCTGCCAGACACGCCAAAATCACCTGCTGGGTACGCCAGAACCACCTGGCGGACACTCCGGAATCACCTGCCGGGCATGCCGGAACCACCACTCAGATATGCCAGAACCACGTGCCAATGACCCCGGAATCACCAGCCGAGCACGCCGGAACTATCTGCTCGACTCGCCAGAACCACCTGCGGATCACGCAAAAATCACCTCCCGGCAACGCCACAACCAGTTAGTGAACACTTTGGAATCACCTGCCAGGCTTGCTGGAACCACCTGCCAGTCATGCCAAAATCACCTGCCAACTACGCCAGAACCGCTTGGCGGACACTGCGGAAACACCTGTCGGGCCGGCCGGAACCACATCTCAGACGTGCCAGAACCATGTGCATGAGATGCTGGAACCACACCCCGAACAGACGGAAAACACCTGCCAGACCCGTGTGAACAAACTGCCGAGCACGCCGGAGCCACCTGCTCGACTCGCCGGAACCACCTACCTGACATGCCAAAATCACCAGCCGGGTATGCCAGAACCACTTGGCGGACACTCCGGAATCATCTGCCGGACATGCCGGAACCAGCTCTCAGACACACCAGAACCACGTGCCGGAGACGCCGGAAGCACCTGCCGAGCATGCCGGAGCCACCTGCTCGACTCGCCAGAAACACCTGCCGGACACGCCAAAATCACCTGCCGGGTACGCCAGAACCACCTGGCGGACACTCCGAAATCACCTGTCGCGCATGCCGGAACCACCTCTCAGACGTGCCGGAAGCACGTGCCGGACACGCCGGAATCACCTACCCGACAGACCGGAACCACCTGCCGAGCACGCCGGAGGCACCTGTTCGACTCGCTGGAACCACCTGCCGGACAGGCCAATATCAACTGCTGGCTATGCCAGAACCACCTGGGGGACGGTCCGGAATCACCTGCCAGCCATGGCGGAACCACCTCTCAGACGTACCAGAACCACCTGCCGGAGAAGCTGGAAACACGTCCTGGACAGTCTGGATCCACCTGCCAGCCAAGCCTGAACCACCTGCCAAGCACAACGGAACAACCTGCCAGACACGCCAAAATCACCTGCGTGTTATGCCAGAACCACTTGGAGGACTCTCTGGGATGACCTGCCGGGCATGCCGGAACCACCTCTCAGACGTGCCAGAACCATGTGGCGGACAGTCCGGAATCACCTGTTGGGCATGCGCAACCACCTCTGAGACGTACCAGAACCACATGCCGTGCAGGCTGGAACCACCTACCGGACAGACGGGAATCACCTTTCGGGCATGCCGGAACCACCTGTCAGATGTGCCAGAAACACGTGCCGGAGACGCCGGAAGCACCTGCCAAGCACGTTGGAACCACCTGCTCAACTCGCCTGAACCACCTGCCAGACATGCCAAAATCACCTGCCGACTATGCCAGAACCACTTGGCGGACCCTGCGGAAACATCTGTCGGGCCGGCCGGAACCACATCTCAGACGTGCCAGAAACGTGTTCATGAGATGCTGGAACCACACCTCGAACAGACGGATACCACCTGCCAGAAACGCCTGAACCACCTGCTGAGCACGCCGGAACCACCTGCTCGACTCACCGGTACCACCTCCCTGACACGCCAAAATCACCTGCTGGGTATGCCAGAACCACTTGGCGGACACTCCGGAATCATCTGCCGGACATGCCGGAACCAGCTCTCAGACACACCAGAACCAAGTGCCGGAGACGCCGGAAGCACCTGCCGAGCATGCCGGAGCCACCTGCTCGACTCGCCAGAAACACCTGCCGGACACACCAAAATCAGCTGCCGGGTATGCCAGAACCACCTGGCGGACACTACGGAATCACCTGCCGCGCATGCCGGAACCACCTCTCAGACGTGCCAGAAGCACGTGCCAGACACGCCGGAAACACCTACCGGAAAGACCGGAACCACCTGCCAGGAACGCCGGAGCCACCTGTTCGACTCGCTGGAACCACCTGCCGGACAGGCCAATATCAACTGCTGGCTATGCCAGAACCACCTGTGGGATGATCCGGAATCACCTGCCAGCCATGGCGGGACCACCTCTCAGACGTACCAGAACCACCTGCCGGAGAAGCTGGAAACACGTCCTGGACAGACTGGAACCACGTGACGGCCATGCCTGAACCACCTGCCGAGCACGGCGGAACCGCCTGCCGGACACGCCAAAATCACCTGCGGGCTACGCCAGAACCACTTGGACGACTCTCCGAAATGACCTGCCGGGCATGTTGGAACCACCTCTCAGACGTGCCAGAAGCACGTGGCGGACAGTCCGGAATCACCTGTTGGGCATACGCAACCACCTCTGAGACGTACTAGAACCACGTGCCGTGCACGCCGGAACCACCTACCGGACAGACCGGAATCAACTTTTGGGCATGCCGGAACCACCAGTCAGATGTGCCAGAAACACGTGCCGGAGACGCCGGAAGCACCTGCCAAGCACGTTGGAACCACCTGCTCAACTCGCCTGAACCACCTGCCGGACATGCCAAAATCACCTGCCGACTATGCCAGAACCACTTGGCGAACACTCCGGAATCACTTGCCGGGCATGCAGGAACCACCTCTCAGACATGCCAGAACCCCGTGCCAATGACCCCGGAAGCACCAGCCGAGCACGCCGGAACCACCTGCTCGACTCGCCAGAACCACCTGCCGATCACGCAAAAATCACCTGCCGGCTACGCCACAACCAGTTGGTGAACACTTTGGAATCACCTGCCAGGCTTGCTGGAACCACCTGCCAGTCATGCCAAAATCACCTGCCAACTACGCCAGAACCACTTGGCGGACACTGCGGAAACACCTGTCGGGCCGGCTGGAGCCACATCTCAGACGTGCCAGAAACGTGTTCATGAGATGCTGGAACCACACCCCGAACAGACGGATACCACCTGCCAGAACCGCCTGAAACACCTGCTGAGCACGCCGGAACCACCTGCTCGACTCACCGGTTCCACCTCCCTGACACGCCAAATCACCTGCTGGGTATGCCAGAACCACTTGGCTGACACTCCGGAATCATCTGCCGGACATGCCGGAACCAGCTCTCAGACACACCAGAACCAAGTGCCAGAGACGCCGGAAGCACCTGCCGAGCATGCCGGAGCCACCTGCTCGACTCGCCAGAAACACCTGCCGGACACGCCAAAATCACCTGCCGGGCTACGCCAGAACCACCTGGCGGACACTCCGAAATCACCTGTCGCGCATGCCGGAACCACCTCTCAGACGTGCCGGAAGCACGTGCCGGACACGCCGGAATCACCTACCGGACAGACCGGAACCACCTGCCGAGCACGCCGGAGCCACCTGTTCGACTCGCTGGAACCACCTGCCGGACAGGCCAATATCAACTGCTGGCTATGCCAGAACCACCTGGGGGACAGTCCGGGATCACCTGCCAGCCATGGCGGAACCACCTCTCAGACGTACCCGAACCACCTGCCGGAGAAGCTGGAAACACGTCCTGGACAGACTGGAACCACGTGACGGCCATGCCTGAACCACCTGCCGAGCACGGCGGAACCGCCTGCCGGACACGCCAAAATCACCTGCGGGCTACGCCAGAACCACTTGGACGACTCTCCGAAATGACCTGCCGGGCATGTTGGAACCACCTCTCAGACGTGCCAGAAGCACGTGGCGGACAGTCCGGAATCACCTGTTGGGCATACGCAACCACCTCTGAGACGTACCAGAACCACGTGCCGTGCACGCCGGAACCACCTACCGGACAGACCGGAATCAACTTTTGGGCATGCCGGAACCACCAGTCAGATGTGCCAGAAACACGTGCCGGAGACGCCGGAAGCACCTGCCGAGCACGTCGCAACCACCTGCTCAACTCGCCTGAACCACCTGCCGGACACGCCAAAATCACCTGCCCGCTACACCAGCACCACTTCGGGGACAAGCCGGAATCACGTGAGGGGCATGACGACACAGCCTCTCAGACTGAACCTCGTGCCACACACCACAGAACCACCTGCCGGACAGACCGGAACCACCTGCCGGACACGCCGGAACCACCGGCTCGACCCGCCGGAACGACCGCTGGACATGCAAAATCACCTGCCGGCTACGCCAGAAACACTTGGCGAACACTCCGGAATCACCTGCCGGGCATGCCGGAACCACCTCTCAGATATGCCAGAACCACGTGCCAATGACCCCGGAAGCACCTGCCGAGCACGCCGGAACCACCTGCTCGACTCGCCAGAACCACCTGCCGGACACGCAAAAATCACCTGCCGGCTACGCCACAACCAGTTGGGGAACACTTCGGAATCACCTGCCGGGCTTGCTGGAACCACCTGCCGGTCATGCCAAAATCACCTGCCAACTACGCCAGTACCACTTGGCGGACACGGTGGAAACACCTGTCGCGCCGGCCGGAACCACATCTCAGACGTGCCAGAACCATGTGCATGAGATGCTGGAACCACACCCCGAACAGACGGAAAACACCTGCCAGACCCGTCTGAACAACCTGCCGAGCACGCCGGAGCCACCTGCTCGACTCGCCGGAACCACCTACCTGACATGCCAAAATCACCAGCCGGGTATGCCAGAACCACTTGGCGGACACTCCGGAATCATCTGCCGGACATGCCGGAACCAGCTCTCAGACACACCAGAACCACGTGCCGGAGACGCCGGAAGCACCTGCCGAGCATGCCGGAGCCACCTCCTCGACTCGCCAGAAACACCTGCCGGACACGCCAAAATCACCTGCCGGGTACGCCAGAACCACCTGGCGGACACTCCGAAATCACCTGTTGCGCATGCCGGAACCACCTCTCAGACGTGCCGGAAGCACGTGCCGGACACGCCGGAATCACCTACCCGACAGACCGGAACCACCTGCCGAGCACGCCGGAGGCACCTGTTCGACTCGCTGGAACCACCTGCCGGACAGGCCAATATCAACTGCTGGCTATGCCAGAACCACCTGGGGGACGGTCCGGAATCACCTGCCAGCCATGGCGGAACCACCTCTCAGACGTACCAGAACCACCTGCCGGAGAAGCTGGAAACACTTCCTGGACAGTCTGGAACCACCTGCCAGCCAAGCCTGAACCACCTGCCAAGCACAACGGAACAACCTGCCAGACACGCCCAAATCACCTGCGTGTTACGCCAGAACCACTTGGACGACTCTCTGGGATGACCTGCCGGGCATGCCGGAACCACCTCTCAGACGTGCCAGAACCATGTGGCGGACAGTCCGGAATCACCTGTTGGGCATGCGCAACCACCTCTGAGACGTACCAGAACCACGTGCCGTGCACGCCGGAACCACCTACCGGACAGACCGGAATCAACTTTTGGGCATGCCGGAACCACCAGTCGGATGTGCCAGAAAAACGTGCCGGAGACGCCGGAAGCACCTGCCGAGCACGTCGCAACCACCTGCTCAACTCGCCTGAACCACCTGCCGGACACGCCGAAATCACCTGCCCGCTACAACAGCACCACTTCGGGGACAAGCCGGAATCACGTGAGGGGCATGCCGGCACAGCCTCTCAGACTGAACCTCGTGCCGGACACCACAGAACCACCTGCCGGACAGACCGGAACCACCTGCCGGACACGCCGGAACCACCGGCTCGACCCGCCGGAACGACCGCTGGATATGCAAAATCACCTGCCGGCTACGCCGGAAACACTTGGCGAACACTCCGGAATCACCTGCCGGGCATGCCGGAACCACCTCTCAGATATGCCAGAACCACGAGCCAATGACCCCGGAAGCACCTGCCGAGCACGCCAGAACCACCTGCTCGACTCGCCAGAACCACCTGCCGGACACGCAAAAGTCACCTGCCGGCTACGCCACAACCAGTTGGGGAACACTTCGGAATCACCTGCCGGGCTTCCTGGAACCACCTGCCGGTCATGCCAAAATCACCTGCCAACTACGCCAGTACCACTTGGCGGACACTGTGGAAACACCTGTCGGGCCGGCCGGAACCACATCTCAGACGTGCCAGAACCATGTGCATGAGATGCTGGAACCACACCCCGAACAGACGGAAAACACCTGCCAGACCCGTCTGAACAACCTGCCGAGCACGCCGGAGCCATCGTCTCGACTCGCCGGAACCACCTACCTGACATGCCAAAATCACCAGCCGGGTATGCCAGAACCACTTGGCGGACACTCCGGAATCATCTGCCGGACATGCCGGAACCAGCTCTCAGACACACCAGAACCACGTGCCGGAGACGCCGGAAGCACCTGCCGAGCATGCTAGAGCCAACTGCTCGACTCGCCAGAAACACCTGCCGGACACGCCAAAATCACCTGCCGGGTACGCCAGAACCACCTGGCAGACACTCCGAAATCACCTGTCGCGCATGCCGGAACCACCTCTCAGACGTGCCGGAAGCACGTGCCGGACACGCCGGAATCACCTACCGGACAGACCGGAACCACCTGCCGAGCACGCCGGAGCCACCTGTTCGACTCGCTGGAACCACCTGCCGGACAGGCCAATATCAACTGCTGGCTATGCCAGAACCACCTGGTGGACGGTCCGGAATCACCTGCCAGCCATGGCGGAACCACCTCTCAGACGTACCAGAAGCACCTGCCGGAGAAGCTGGAAACACGTCCTGGACAGACTGGAACCACGTGAGGGCCATGCCTGAAGCACCTGCCGAGCACGGCGGAACCACCTGCCCGACACGCCAAAATCACCTGCGGGCTACGCCAGAACCACTTGGACGACTCTCCGAAATGACCTGCCGGGCATGTTGGAACCACCTCTCAGACGTGCCAGAAGCACGTGGCGGACAGTCCGGAATCACCTGTTGGGCATACGCAACCACCTCTGAGACGTACCAGAACCACGTGCCGTGCACGCCGGAACCACCTACCGGACAGACCGGAATCAACTTTTGGGCATGCCGGAACCACCAGTCAGATGTGCCAGAAACACGTGCCGGAGACGCCGGAAGCACCTGCCGAGCACGTCGCAACCACCTGCTCAACTCGCCTGAACCACCTGCCGGACACGCCAAAATCACCTGCCCGCTACACCAGCACCACTTCGGAGACAAGCCAGAATCACGTGAGGGGCATGCCGGCACAGCCTCTCAGACTGAACCTCATGCCGGACACCACAGAACCACCAGCCGGACAGACCGGAACCACCTGCCGGACACGCCGGAACCACCGGCTCGACCCGCCAACGACCGCTGGACATGCAAAATCACCTGCCGGCTATGCCGGAAACACTTGGCGAACACTCCGGAATCACCTGCCGGGCATGCCGGAACCACCTCTCAGATATACCAGAACCACGTGCCAATGACCCCGGAAGCACCTGCCGAGCACGCCGGAACCACCTGCTCGACTCGCCAGAACCACCTGCCGGACACGCAAAAATCACCTGCCGGCTACGCCACAACCAGTTGGGGAACACTTCGGAATCACCTGCCGGGCTTGCTGGAACCACCTGCCGGTCATGCCAAAACACCACCCGGGTATGCCAGAACCACTTGGCGGACACTCCGGAATCATCTTCCGGACATGCCGGAACCAGCTCTCAGACACACCAGAACCACGTGCCGGAGACGCCGGAAGCACCAGCCGAGCATGCGGGAGCCACCTGCTCGACTCGCCAGAAACACCTGCCGGACACGCCAAAATCACCTGCCGGGTACCCAAGAACCACCTGGCGGACACTCCGAAATCACCTGTCGCGCATGCCGGAACCACCTCTCAGACGTGCCGGAAGCACGTGCCGGACACGCCGGAATCACCTACCGGACAGACCGGAACCACCTGCCGAGCACGCCGGAGCCACCTGTTCGACTCGCTGGAACCACCTGCCGGACAGGCCAATATCAACTGCTGGCTATGCCAGAACCACCTGGGGGACGGTCCGGAATCACCTGCCAGCCATGGCGGAACCATCTCTCAGACGTACCAGAACCACCTGCCGGACAAGCTGGAAACACGTCCTGGACAGTCTGGAACCACCTGCCGGCCAAGCCTGAACCACCTGCCAAGCACAACGGAACAACCTGCCAGACACGCCAAAATCACCTGCGTGTTATGCCAGAACCACTTGGAGGACTCTCTGGGATGACCTGCCGGGCATGCCGGAACCACCTCTCAGACGTGCCAGAACCATGTGGCGGACAGTCCGGAATCACCTGTTGGGCATGCGCAACCACCTCTGAGACGTACCAGAACCACATGCCGTGCAGGCTGGAACCACCTACCGGACAGACGGGAATCACCTTTCGGGCATGCCGGAACCACCTGTCAGATGTGCCAGAAACACGTGCCGGAGACGCCGGAAGCACCTGCCGAGCACGTCACAACCACCTGCTCAACTCGCCTGAACCACCTGCCGGACACGCCAAAATCACCTGCCCGCTACACCAGCACCACTTCGGGGACAAGCCGGAATCACGTGAGGGGCATGCCGGCACAGCCTCTCAGACTGAACCTCGTGCCGGACACCACAGAACCACCTGCCGGACAGACCGGAACCACTTGCCGGACACGCCGGAACCACCGGCTCGACCCGCCGGAACGACCGCTGGAGATGCAAAATCACCTGCCGGCTACGCCGGAAACACTTGGCGAACACTCCGGAATCACCTGCCGGGCATGCCGGAACCACCTCTCAGATATGCCAGAACCACGTGCCAATGACCCCGGAAGCACCTGCCGAGCACACCGGAACCACCTGCTCGACTCGCCAGAACCACCTGCCGGACACGCAAAAATCACCTGCCGGCTACGCCACAACCAGTTGGGGAACACTTCGGAATCACTTGCCGGGCTTGCTGGAACCACCTGCCGGTCATGCCAAAATCACCTGCCAACTACGCCAGTACCACTTGGCGGACACTGTGGAAACACTTGTCGGGCCGGCCGCAACCACATCTCAGACGTGCCATAACCATGTGCATGAGATGCTGGAACCACACACCGAACAGACGGAAAACACCTGCCAGACCCTTCTGAACAACCTGCCGAGCACGCCGGAGCCACCTGCTCGACTCGTCGGAACCACCTACCTGACATGCCAAAATCACCAGCCGGGTATGCCAGAACCACTTGGCGGACACTCCGGAATCATCTGCCGGACATGCCGGAACCAGCTCTCAGACATACCAGAACCAAGTGCCGGAGACGCCTGAAGCACCTGCCGAGCATGCCGGAGCCACCTGCTTGACTCGCAAGAAACACCTGCCGGACACGCCAAAATCACCTGCCGGGTACGCCAGAACCACCTGGCGGACACTCCGAAATCACCTGTCGCGCATGCTGGAACCACCTCTCAGACGTGCCGGAAGCACGTGCCTTGACACGCCGGAATCACCTACCGGACAGACCGGAACCACCTGCCGAGCACGCCGGAGCCACCTGTTCGACTTGCTGGAACCACCTGCCGGACAGGCCAATATTAACTGCTGGCTATGCCAGAACCACCTGGGGGACGGTCCGGAATCACCTGCCAGCCATGGTGGAACCACCTCTCAGACGTACCAGAACCAACTGCCGGAGAAGCTGGAAACACGTCCTGGACAGTCTGGAACCACCTGCCGGCCAAGCCTGAACCACCTGCCAAGCACAACGGAACAACCTGCCGGACACGCCAAAATCACCTGCGTGTTATGCCAGAACCACGTGGAGGACTCTCTGGGATGACCTGCCGGGCATGCCGGAACCACCTCTCAGACGTGCCAGAACCATGTGGCGGACAGTCCGGAATCACCTGTTGGGCATGCACAACCACCTCTGAGACGTACCAGAACCACATGCCGTGCAGGCTGGAACCACCTACCGGACAGACGGGAATCAACTTTCGGGCATGCCGGAACCACCTGTCAGATGTGTAGAAACATGTGCCGGAGACGCCGGAAGCACCTGCCAAGCACGTTGGAACCACCTGCTCAACTCGCCTGAACCACCTGCCGGACATGCCAAAATCACCTGCCGACTATGCCAGAACCACTTGGCGAACACTCCGGAATCACTTGCTGGGCATGCAGGAACCACCTCTCAGACATGCCAGAACCCCGTGCCAATGACCCCGGAAGCACCAGCCGAGCACGCCGGAACCACCTGCTCGACTCGCCAGAACCACCTGCCGATCACGCAAAAATCACCTGCCGGCTACGCCACAACCAGTTGGTGAACACTTTGGAATCACCTGCCAGGCTTGCTGGAACCACCTGCCAGTCATGCCAAAGTCACCTGCCAACTACGCCAGAACCGCTTGGCGGACACTGCGGAAACACCTGTCGGGCCGGCAGGAACCACATCTCAGACGTGCCAGAAACGTGTTCATGAGATGCTGGAACCACACCCCGAACAGACGGATACCACCTGCCAGAACCGCCTGAACCACCTGCTGAGCACGCCGGAACCACCTGTTCGACTCACCGGTACCACCTCCCTGACACGCCAAAATCACCTGCTGGGTATGCCAGAACCACTTGGCGGACACTCCGGAATCATCTGCCGGACATGCCGGAACCAGCTCTCAGACACACCGGAACCAAGTGCCGGAGACGCCGGAAGCACCTGCCGAGCATGCCGGAGCCACCTGCTCGACTCGCCAGAAACACCTGCCGGACACGCCCAAATCCCCTGCCGGGTATGCCAGAACCACCTGGCGGACACTACGGAATCACCTGCCGCGCATGCCGGAACCACCTCTCAGACGTGCCGGAAGCACGTGCCAGACACGCCGGAAACACCTACCGGACAGACCGGAACCACCTGCCAAGAACGCCGGAGCCACCTGTTCGACTCGCTGGAACCACCTGCCGGACAGGCCAATATCAACTGCTGGCTATGCCAAAACCACCTGGGGGACAGTCCGGGATCACCTGCCAGCCATGGCGGAACCACCTCTCAGACGTACCAGAACCACCTGCCGGAGAAGCTGGAAACACGTCCTGGACAGACTGGAACCACGTGACGGCCATGCCTGAACCACCTGCCGAGCACGGCGGAACCACCTGCCGGACACGCCACAATCACCTGCGGGCTACGCCAGAACCACTTGGACGACTCTCGAAATGACCTGCCGGGCATGTTGGAACCACCTCTCAGACGTGCCAGACGCACGTGGCGGACAGTCCGGAATCACCTGTTGGGCATACGCAACCACCTCTGAGACGTACCAGAACCACGTGCTGTGCACGCCGGAACCACCTACCAGACAGACCGGAATCAACTTTGGGGCATGCCGGAACCACCTGTCAGATGTGCCAGAAACACGTGCCGGAGACGCCGGAAGCACCTGCCGAGCACGTCGCAACCACCTGCTCGACTCGCCAGAACCACCTGCCGGACACGCAAAAATCACCTGCCGGCTACGCCACAACCAGTTGGGGAACACTTCGGAATCACCTGCCGGGCTTGCTGGAACCACCTGCCGGTCATGCCAAAATCACCTGCCAACTACGCCAGTACCACTTGGCGGACACTGTGGAAACACCTGTCGCTCCGGCCGGAACCACATCTCAGACGTGCCAGAACCATGTGCATGAGATGCTGGAACCACACCCCGAACAGACGGAAAACACCTGCCAGACCCGTCTGAACAACCTGCCGAGCACGCCGGAGCCACCTGCTCGACTCGCCGGAACCACCTACCTGACATGCCAAAATCACCAGCCGGGTATGCCAGAACCACTTGGCGGACACTCCGGAATCATCTGCCGGACATGCCGGAACCAGCTCTCAGACACACCAGAACCACGTGCCGGAGACGCCGGAAGCACCTGCCGAGCATGCCGGAGCCACCTGCTCGACTCGCCAGAAACACCTGCCGGACACGCCAAAATCACCTGCCGGGTACGCCAGAACCACCTGGCGGACACTCCGAAATCACCTGTCGCGCATGCCGGAACCACCTCTCAGACGTGCCGGAAGCACGTGCCGGACACGCCGGAATCACCTACCCGACAGACCGGAACCACCTGCCGAGCACGCCGGAGGCACCTGTTCGACTCGCTGGAACCACCTGCCGGACAGGCCAATATCAACTGCTGGCTATGCCAGAACCACCTGGGGGACGGTCCGGAATCACCTGCCAGCCATGGCGGAACCACCTCTCAGACGTACCAGAACCACCTGCCGGAGAAGCTGGAAACACGTCCTGGACAGTCTGGAACCACCTGCCAGCCAAGCCTGAACCACCTGCCAAGCACAACGGAACAACCTGCCAGACACGCCAAAATCACCTGCGTGTTATGCCAGAACCACTTGGAGGACTCTCTGGGATGACCTGCCGGGCATGCCGGAACCACCTCTCAGACGTGCCAGAACCATGTGGCGGACAGTCCGGAATCACCTGTTGGGCATGCGCAACCACCTCTGAGACGTACCAGAACCACATGCCGTGCAGGCTGGAACCACCTACCGGACAGACGGGAATCACCATTCGGGCATGCCGGAACCACCTGTCAGATGTGCCAGAAACACGTGCCGGAGACGCCGGAAGCACCTGCCAAGCACGTTGGAACCACCTGCTCAACTCGCCTGAACCACCTGCCAGACATGCCAAAATCACCTGACGACTATGCCAGAACCACTTGGCGGACCCTGCGGAAACACCTGTCGGGCCGGCCGGAACCACATCTCAGACGTGCCAGAAACGTGTTCATGAGATGCTGGAACCACACCTCGAACAGACGGATACCACCTGCCAGAAACGCCTGAACCACCTGCTGAGCACGCCGGAAACACCTGCTCGACTCACCGGTACCACCTCCCTGACACGCCAAAATCACCTGCTGGGTATGCCAGAACCACTTGGCGGACACTCCGGAATCATCTGCCGGACATGCCGGAACCAGCTCTCAGACACACCAGAACCAAGTGCCGGAGACGCCGGAAGCACCTGCCGAGCATGCCGGAGCCACCTGCTCGACTCGCCAGAAACACCTGCCGGACACACCAAAATCAGCTGCCGGGTATGCCAGAACCACCTGGCGGACACTACGGAATCACCTGCCGCGCATGCCGGAACCACCTCTCAGACGTGCCAGAAGCACATTTCGGACACGCCGGAATCACCTACCCGACAGACCGGAACCACCTGCCGAGCACGCCGGAGGCACCTGTTCGACTCGCTGGAACCACCTGCCGGACAGGCCAATATCAACTGCTGGCTATGCCAGAACCACCTGTGGGATGATCCGGAATCACCTGCCAGCCATGGCGGGACCACCTCTCAGACGTACCAGAACCACCTGCCGGAGAAGCTGGAAACACGTCCTGGACAGACTGGAACCACGTGACGGCCATGCCTGAACCACCTGCCGAGCACGGCGGAACCGCCTGCCGGACACGCCAAAATCACCTGCGGGCTACGCCAGAACCACTTGCACGACCCTCCGAAATGACCTGCCGGGCATGTTGGAACCACCTCTCAGACGTGCCAGAAGCACGTGGCGGACAGTCCGGAATCACCTGTTGGGCATACGCAACCACCTATGAGACGTACTAGAACCACGTGCCGTGCACGCCGGAACCACCTACCGGACAGACCGGAATCAACTTTTGGACATGCCGGAACCACCAGTCAGATGTGCCAGAAACACGTGCCGGAGACGCCGGAAGCACCTGCCAAGCACGTTGGAACCACCTGCTCAACTCGCCTGAACCACCTGCCGGACATGCCAAAATCACCTGCCGACTATGCCAGAACCACTTGGCGAACACTCCGGAATCACTTGCCGGGCATGCAGGAACCACCTCTCAGACATGCCAGAACCCCGTGCCAATGACCCCGGAAGCACCAGACGAGCACGCCGGAACCACCTGCTCGACTCGCCAGAACCACCTGCCGATCACGCAAAAATCACCTGCCGGCTACGCCACAACCAGTTGGTGAACACTTTGGAATCACCTGCCAGGCTTGCTGGAACCACCTGCCGGTCATGCCAAAATCACCTGCCAACTACGCCAGAACCACTTGGCGGACACTGCGGAAACACCTGTCGGGCCGGCTGGAACCACATCTCAGACGTGCCAGAAACGTGTTCATGAGATGCTGGAACCACACCCCGAACAGACGGATACCACCTGCCAGAACCGCCTGAAACACCTGCTGAGCACGCCGGAACCACCTGCTCGACTCACCGGTTCCACCTCCCTGACACGCCAAATCACCTGCTGGGTATGCCAGAACCACTTGGCTGACACTCCGGAATCATCTGCCGGACATGCCGGAACCAGCTCTCAGACACACCAGAACCAAGTGCCAGAGACGCCGGAAGCACCTGCCGAGCATGCCGGAGCCACCTGCTCGACTCGCCAGAAACACCTGCCGGACACGCCAAAATCACCTGCCGGGTACGCCAGAACCACCTGGCGGACACTCCGAAATCACCTGTCGCGCATGCCGGAACCACCTCTCAGACGTGCCAGAAGCACGTGCCGGACACGCCGGAATCACCTACCGGACAGACCGGAACCACCTGCCGAGCACGCCGGAGCCACCTGTTCGACTCGCTGGAACCACCTGCCGGACAGGCCAATATCAACTGCTGGCTATGCCAGAACCACCTGGGGGACGGTCCGGAATCACCTGCCAGCCATGGCGGAACCACCTCTCAGACGTACCAGAACCACCTGCCGGAGAAGCTGGAAACACGTCCTGGACAGTCTGGAACCACCTTCCGGCCAAGCCTGAACCACCTGCCAAGCACAACGGAACAACCTGCCAGACACGCCAAAATCAACTGCGTGTTATGCCAGAACCACTTGGAGGACTCTCTGGGATGACCTGCCGCTCATGCCTGAACCACCTCTGAGACGTGCCAGAACCATGTGGTGGACAGTCCGGAATCACCTGTTGGGCATGCGCAACCACCTCTGAGACGTACCAGAACCACATGCCGTGCAGGCCGGAACCACCTACCGGACAGACCGGAATCACCTTTCGGGCATGCAGGAACCACCTGTCAGATGTGCCAGAATCACGTGCCGGAGACGCCGCAAGCACCTGCTGAGCACGTAGCAACCACCTGCTCAACTTGCCTGAACCACCTGCCGGACACGCCACAATCACCTGCCCGCTACACCAGCACCACTTCGGGGACAAGCCGGAATCACGTGAGGGGCATGCCGGCACAGCCTGTCAGACTGAACCTCGTGCCGCACACCACAGAACCACCTGCCAGACAGACAGGAACCACCTGTCGGACACGCCGGAACCACCGGCTCGACCCGCCGGAGCGACGGCTGGACATGCAAATTCACCTGCCGGCTACGCCGGAAACACTTGGCGAACACTCCGGAATCACCTGCCGGGCATGCCGGAACCACCTCTCAGACATGCCAGAACCCCGTGCCAATGACCCCGGAAGCACCAGCCGAGCAGGCCGGAACCACCTGCTCGACTCGCCAGAACCACCTGCCGATCACGCAAAAATCACCTGCCGGCTACGCCACAACCAGTTGGTGAACACTTCGGAATCACCTGCCAGGCTTGCTGGAACCACCTGCCGCTCATGCCAAAATCACCTGCCAACTACGCCAGTACCACTTGGCGGACACTGTGGAAACACCTGTCGGGACGGCCGGAACCACATCTCAGACGTGCCAGAACCATGTGCATGAGATGCTGGAACCACACCCCGAACAGAAGGAAAACACCTCCCAGACCCGTCTGAACAACCTGCCGAGCACGCCGGAGCCACCAGTTCGACGCGCCGGAACCACCTACCTGACATGGCAAAATCACCAGCCGGGTATGCCAGAACCACTTGGCGAACACTCCGGAATCATCTGCCGGACATGCCGGAACCAGCTCTCAGACACACCAGAACCAAGTGCCGGAGACGCCGGAAGCACCTGCCGAGCATGCCGGAGCCACCTGCTCGACTCGCCAGAAACACCTGCCGGACACGCCAAAATCACCTGCCGGGTATGCCAGAACCACCTGGCGGACACTACGGCATCACCTGCCGCGCATGCCGGAACCACCTCTCAGACGTGCCGGAAGCACGTGCCGGACACGCCGGAAACACCTACCGGACAGACCGGAACCACCTGCCAAGAACGCCGGAGCCACCTGTTCGACTCGCTGGAACCACCTGCCGGACAGGCCAATATCAACTGCTGGCTATGCCAGAACCACCTGGGGGACAGTCCGGGATCACCTGCCAGCCACGGCGGAACCACCTCTCAGACGTACCAGAACCACCTGCCGGAGAAGCTGGAAACACGTCCTGGACAGACTGGAACCACGTGACGGCCATGCCTGAACCACCTGCCGAGCACGGCGGAACCACCTGCCGGACACGCCAAAAACACCTGCGGGCTACGCCAGAACCACTTGGACGACTCTCCGAAATGACCTGCCGGGCATGCCGGAACCACCTCTCAGACGTGCCAGAACCATGTGGCAGACAGTCCGGAATCACCTGTTGGGCATGCGCAACCACCTCTGAGACGTACCAGAACCACATGCCGTGCAGGGGGGAACCACCTACCGGACAGACCGGAATCAACTTTTGGGCATGCCGGAACCACCAGTCAGATGTGCCAGAAACACGTGCCGGAGACGCCGGAAGCACCTGCCGAGCACGTCGCAACCACCTGCTCAACTCGCCTGAACCACCTGCCGGACACGCCAAAATCACCTGCCCGCTACACCAGCACCACTTCGGGGACAAGCCGGAATCACGTGAGGGGCATGCCGGCACAGCCTCTCAGACTGAACCTCGTGCCGGACACCACAGAACCACCTGCCGGACAGACCGGAACCACCTGCCGGACACGCCGGAACCACCGGCTCGACCCGCCGGAACGACCGCTGGACATGCAAAATCACCTGCCGGCTACGCCGGAAACACTTGGCGAACACTCCGGAATCACCTGCCGGGCATGCCGGAACCACCTCTCAGATATGCCAGAACCACGTGTCAATGACCCCGGAAGCACCTGCCGAGCACGCCGGAACCACCTGCTCGACTCGCCAGAACCACCTGCCGGACACGCAAAAATCACCTGCCGGCTACGCCACAACCAGTTGGGGAACACTTCGGAATCACCTGCCGGGCTTGCTGGAACCACCTGCCGGTCATGCCAAAATCACCTGCCAACTACGCCAGTACCACTTGGCGGACACTGTGGAAACACCTGTCGGGCCGGCCGGAACCACATCTCAGACGTGCCAGAACCATGTGCATGAGATGCTGGAACCACACCCCGAACAGACGGAAAACACCTGCCAGACCCGTCTGAACAACCTGCCGAGCACGCCGGAGCCACCTGCTCGACTCGCCGGAACCACCTACCTGACATGCCCAAATCACCAGCCGGGTATGCCAGAACCACTTGGCGGACACTCCGGAATCATCTGCCGGACATGCCGGAACCAGCTCTCAGACACACCAGAACCACGTGCCGGAGGCGCCGGAAGCACCTGACGAGCATGCCGGAGCCACCTCTCAGACGTGCCAGAAGCACGTGCCGGACACGTCGGAATCACCTACCGGACAGACCGGAACCACCTGCCGAGCACGCCGGAGCCACCTGTTCGACTCGCTTGAACCACCTGCCGGACAGGCCAATATCAACTGCTGGCTATGCCAGAACCACCTGGGGGACGGTCCGGAATCACCTGCCAGGCAGGGCGGAACCACCTCTCAGACGTACCAGAACCACCTTCCGCAGAAGCTGGAAACACGTCCTGGACAGTCTGGAAACACCTGCCGGCCAAGCCTGAACCACCTGCCAAGCACAACGGAACAACCTGCCAGACACGCCAAAATCAACTGCGTGTTATGCCAGAACCACTTGGAGGACTCTCTGGGATGACCTGCCGCTCATGCCTGAACCACCTCTGAGACGTGCCAGAACCATGTGGTGGACAGTCCGGAATCACCTGTTGGGCATGCGCAACCACCTCTGAGACGTACCAGAACCACATGCCGTGCAGGCCGGAACCACCTACCGGACAGACCGGAATCACCTTTCGGGCATGCAGGAACCACCTGTCAGATGTGCCAGAATCACGTGCCGGAGACGCCGCAAGCACCTGCTGAGCACGTAGCAACCACCTGCTCAACTTGCCTGAACCACCTGCCGGACACGCCACAATCACCTGCCCGCTACACCAGCACCACTTCGGGGACAAGCCGGAATCACGTGAGGGGCATGCCGGCACAGCCTGTCAGACTGAACCTCGTGCCGCACACCACAGAACCACCTGCCAGACAGACAGGAACCACCTGTCGGACACGCCGGAACCACCGGCTCGACCCGCCGGAGCGACCGCTGGACATGCAAATTCACCTGCCGGCTACGCCGGAAACACTTGGCGAACACTCCGGAATCACCTGCCGGGCATGCCGGAACCACCTCTCAGACATGCCAGAACCCCGTGCCAATGACCCCGGAAGCACCAGCCGAGCAGGCCGGAACCACCTGCTCGACTCGCCAGAACCACCTGCCGATCACGCAAAAATCACCTGCCGGCTACGCCACAACCAGTTGGTGAACACTTTGGAATCACCTGCCAGGCTTGCTGGAACCACCTGCCGCTCATGCCAAAATCACCTGCCAACTACGCCAGTACCACTTGGCGGACACTGTGGAAACACCTGTCGGGACGGCCGGAACCACATCTCAGACGTGCCAGAACCATGTGCATGAGATGCTGGAACCACACCCCGAACAGAAGGAAAACACCTCCCAGACCCGTCTGAACAACCTGCCGAGCACGCCGGAGCCACCAGTTCGACGCGCCGGAACCACCTACCTGACATGGCAAAATCACCAGCCGGGTATGCCAGAACCACTTGGCGAACACTCCGGAATCATCTGCCGGACATGCCGGAACCAGCTCTCAGACACACCAGAACCAAGTGCCGGAGACGCCGGAAGCACCTGCCGAGCATGGCGGAGCCACCTGCTCGACTCGCCAGAAACACCTGCCGGACACGCCAAAATCACCTGCCGGGTATGCCAGAACCACCTGGCGGACACTACGGCATCACCTGCCGCGCATGCCGGAACCACCTCTCAGACGTGCCGGAAGCACGTGCCGGACACGCCGGAAACACCTACCGGACAGACCGGAACCACCTGCCAAGAACGCCGGAGCCACCTGTTCGACTCGCTGGAACCACCTGCCGGACAGGCCAATATCAACTGCTGGCTATGCCAGAACCACCTGGGGGACAGTCCGGGATCACCTGCCAGCCACGGCGGAACCACCTCTCAGACGTACCAGAACCACCTGCCGGAGAAGCTGGAAACACGTCCTGGACAGACTGGAACCACGTGACGGCCATGCCTGAACCACCTGCCGAGCACGGCGGAACCACCTGCCGGACACGCCAAAAACACCTGCGGGCTACGCCAGAACCACTTGGACGACTCTCCGAAATGACCTGCCGGGCATGCCGGAACCACCTCTCAGACGTGCCAGAACCATGTGGCAGACAGTCCGGAATCACCTGTTGGGCATGCGCAACCACCTCTGAGACGTACCAGAACCACATGCCGTGCAGGGGGGAACCACCTACCGGACAGACCGGAATCAACTTTTGGGCATGCCGGAACCACCAGTCAGATGTGCCAGAAACACGTGCCGGAGACGCCGGAAGCACCTGCCGAGCACGTCGCAACCACCTGCTCAACTCGCCTGAACCACCTGCCGGACACGCCAAAATCACCTGCCCGCTACACCAGCACCACTTCGGGGACAAGCCGGAATCACGTGAGGGGCATGCCGGCACAGCCTCTCAGACTGAACCTCGTGCCGGACACCACAGAACCACCTGCCGGACAGACCGGAACCACCTGCCGGACACGCCGGAACCACCGGCTCGACCCGCCGGAACGACCGCTGGACATGCAAAATCACCTGCCGGCTACGCCGGAAACACTTGGCGAACACTCCGGAATCACCTGCCGGGCATGCCGGAACCACCTCTCAGATATGCCAGAACCACGTGTCAATGACCCCGGAAGCACCTGCCGAGCACGCCGGAACCACCTGCTCGACTCGCCAGAACCACCTGCCGGACACGCAAAAATCACCTGCCGGCTACGCCACAACCAGTTGGGGAACACTTCGGAATCACCTGCCGGGCTTGCTGGAACCACCTGCCGGTCATGCCAAAATCACCTGCCAACTACGCCAGTACCACTTGGCGGACACTGTGGAAACACCTGTCGGGCCGGCCGGAACCACATCTCAGACGTGCCAGAACCATGTGCATGAGATGCTGGAACCACACCCCGAACAGACGGAAAACACCTGCCAGACCCGTCTGAACAACCTGCCGAGCACGCCGGAGCCACCTGCTCGACTCGCCGGAACCACCTACCTGACATGCCCAAATCACCAGCCGGGTATGCCAGAACCACTTGGCGGACACTCCGGAATCATCTGCCGGACATGCCGGAACCAGCTCTCAGACACACCAGAACCACGTGCCGGAGGCGCCGGAAGCACCTGACGAGCATGCCGGAGCCACCTCTCAGACGTGCCAGAAGCACGTGCCGGACACGTCGGAATCACCTACCGGACAGACCGGAACCACCTGCCGAGCACGCCGGAGCCACCTGTTCGACTCGCTTGAACCACCTGCCGGACAGGCCAATATCAACTGCTGGCTATGCCAGAACCACCTGGGGGACGGTCCGGAATCACCTGCCAGGCAGGGCGGAACCACCTCTCAGACGTACCAGAACCACCTTCCGCAGAAGCTGGAAACACGTCCTGGACAGTCTGGAAACACCTGCCGGCCAAGCCTGAACCACCTGCCAAGCACAACGGAACAACCTGCCAGACACGCCAAAATCACCTGCGTGTTATGCCAGAACCACTTGGAGGACTCTCTGGGATGACCTGCCGGGCATGCCGGAACCACCTGTCAGATGTGCCAGAAACACGTGCCGGAGACGCCGGAAGCACCTGCCAAGCACGTTGGAACCACCTGCTCAACTCGCCTGAACCACCTGCCGGACATGCCAAATTCTCCTGCCGACTATGCCAGAACCACTTTGCGAACACTCCGGTATCACTTGCCGGGCATGCATGAACCACATCTGAGACATGCCAGAACCCCGTGCCAATGACCCCGGAAGCACCAGCCGAGCACGCCGGAGCCACCTGCTCGACTCGCCGGAACCACCTACCTGACATGTCAAAATCACCAGCCGGGTATGCCAGAACCACTTGGCGGACACTCCGGAATCATCTGCCGGACATGCCGGAACCAGCTCTCAGACACACCAGAGCCACGTGCCGGAGACGACGGAACCACCTGCCGAGCACGCCGGAGCCACCTGTTCGACTCGCTGGAACCACCTGCCGGACAGGCCAATATCAACTGCTGGCTATGCCAGAACCACCTGGGGGACGGTCCGGAATCACCTGCCAGCCATGGCGGAACCACCTCTCAGACGTACCAGAACCACCTGCCGGACAAGCTGGAAACACGTCCTGGACAGTCTGGAACCACCTGCCGGCCAAGCCTGAACCACCTGCCAAGCACAACGGAACAACCTGCCAGACACGCCAAAATCAACTGCGTGTTATGCCAGAACCACTTGGAGGACTCTCTGGGATGACCTGCCGCTCATGCCTGAACCACCTCTGAGACGTGCCAGAACCATGTGGTGGACAGTCCGGAATCACCAGTTGGGCATGCGCAACCACCTCTGAGACGTACCAGAACCACATGCCGTGCAGGCCGGAACCACCTACCGGACAGACCGGAATCACCTTTCGGGCATGCAGGAACCACCTGTCAGATGTGCCAGAATCACGTGCCGGAGACGCCGCAAGCACCTGCTGAGCACGTAGCAACCACCTGCTCAACTTGCCTGAACCACCTGCCGGACACGCCACAATCACCTGCCCGCTACACCAGCACCACTTCGGGGACAAGCCGGAATCACGTGAGGGGCATGCCGGCACAGCCTGTCAGACTGAACCTCGTGCCGCACACCACAGAACCACCTGCCGGACAGACAGGAACCACCTGTCGGACACGCCGGAACCACCGGCTCGACCCGCCGGAGCGACCGCTGGACATGCAAATTCACCTGCCGGCTACGCCGGAAACACTTGGCGAACACTCCGGAATCACCTGCCGGGCATGCCGGAACCACCTCTCAGACATGCCAGAACCCCGTGCCAATGACCCCGGAAGCACCAGCCGAGCAGGCCGGAACCACCTGCTCGACTCGCCAGAACCACCTGCCGATCACGCAAAAATCACCTGCCGGCTACGCCACAACCAGTTGGTGAACACTTTGGAATCACCTGCCAGGCTTGCTGGAACCACCTGCCGCTCATGCCAAAATCACCTGCCAACTACGCCAGTACCACTTGGCGGACACTGTGGAAACACCTGTCGGGACGGCCGGAACCACATCTCAGACGTGCCAGAACCATGTGCATGAGATGCTGGAACCACACCCCGAACAGAAGGAAAACACCTCCCAGACCCGTCTGAACAACCTGCCGAGCACGCCGGAGCCACCAGTTCGACGCGCCGGAACCACCTACCTGACATGCCAAAATCACCAGCCGGGTATGCCAGAACCACTTGGCGAACACTCCGGAATCATCTGCCGGACATGCCGGAACCAGCTCTCAGACACACCAGAACCAAGTGCCGGAGACGCCGGAAGCACCTGCCGAGCATGGCGGAGCCACCTGCTCGACTCGCCAGAAACACCTGCCGGACACGCCAAAATCACCTGCCGGGTATGCCACAACCACCTGGCGGACACTACGGCATCACCTGCCGCGCATGCCGGAGCCACCTCTCAGACGTGCCGGAAGCACGTGCCGGACACGCCGGAAACACCTACCGGAAAGACCGGAACCACCTGCCAAGAACGCCGGAGCCACCTGTTCGACTCGCTGGAACCACCTGCCGGACAGGCCAATATCAACTGCTGGCTATGCCAGAACCACCTGGGGGACAGTCCGGGATCACCTGCCAGCCACGGCGGAACCACCTCTCAGACGTACCAGAACCACCTGCCGGAGAAGCTGGAAACACGTCCTGGACAGACTGGAACCACGTGACGGCCATGCCTGAACCACCTGCCGAGCACGGCGGAACCACCTGCCGGACACGCCAAAAACACCTGCGGGCTACGCCAGAACCACTTGGACGACTCTCCGAAATGACCTGCCGGGCATGTTGGAACCACCTCTCAGACGTGCCAGAACCATGTGGCGGACAGTCCGGAATCACCTGTTGGGCATACGCAACCACCTCTGAGACGTACCAGAACCAGGTGCCGTGCACGCCGGAACCACCTACCGGACAGACCGGAATCAACTTTTGGGCATGCCGGAACCACCAATCAGATGTGCCAGAAACACGTGCCGGAGACGCCGGAAGCACCTGCCGAGCACGTCGCAACCACCTGCTCAACTCGCCTGAACCACCTGCCGGACACGCCAAAATCACCTGCCCGCTACACCAGCACCACTTCGGGGAAAAGCCGGAATCACGTGAGGGGCATGCCGGCACAGCCTCTCAGACTGAACCTCGTGCCGGACACCACAGAACCACCTGCCGGACAGACCGGAACCACCTGCCGGACACGCCGGAACCACCGGCTCGACCCGCCGGAACGACCGCTGGACATGCAAAATCACCTGCCGGCTACGCCGGAAACACTTGGCGAACACTCCGGAATCACCTGCCGGGCATGCCGGAACCACCTCTCAGATATGCCAGAACCACGTGCCAATGACCCCGGAAGCACCTGCCGAGCACGCCGGAACCACCTGCTCGACTCGCCAGAACCACCTGCCGGACACGCAAAAATCACCTGCCGGCTACGCCACAACCAGTTGGGGAACACTTCGGAATCACCTGCCGGGCTTGCTGGAACCACCTGCCGGTCATGCCAAAATCACCTGCCAACTACGCCAGTACCACTTGGCGGACACTGTGGAAACACCTGTCGGGCCGGCCGGAACCACATCTCAGACGTGCCAGAACCATGTGCATGAGATGCTGGAACCACACCCCGAACAGACGGAAAACACCTGCCAGACCCGTCTGAACAACCTGCCGAGCACGCCGGAGCCACCTGCTCGACTCGCCGGAACCACCTACCTGACATGCCCAAATCACCAGCCGGGTATGCCAGAACCACTTGGCGGACACTCCGGAATCATCTGCCGGACATGCCGGAACCAGCTCTCAGACACACCAGAACCACGTGCCGGAGGCGCCGGAAGCACCTGACGAGCATGCCGGAGCCACCTCTCAGACGTGCCAGAAGCACGTGCCGGACACGTCGGAATCACCTACCGGACAGACCGGAACCACCTGCCGAGCACGCCGGAGCCACCTGTTCGACTCGCTTGAACCACCTGCCGGACAGGCCAATATCAACTGCTGGCTATGCCAGAACCACCTGGGGGACGGTCCGGAATCACCTGGCAGCCAGGGCGGAACCACCTCTCAGACGTACCAGAACCACCTTCCGCAGAAGCTGGAAACACGTCCTGGACAGTCTGGAAACACCTGCCGGCCAAGCCTGAACCACCTGCCAAGCACAACGGAACAACCTGCCAGACACGCCAAAATCACCTGCGTGTTATGCCAGAACCACTTGGAGGACTCTCTGGGATGACCTGCCGGGCATGCCGGAACCACCTGTCAGATGTGCCAGAACCATGTGGCGGACAGTCCGGAATCACCTGTTGGGCATGCGCAACCACCTCTGAGACGTACCAGAACCACATGCCGTGCAGGCTGGAACCACCTACCGGACAGACCGGAATCACCTTTCGGGCATGCCGGAACCACCTGTCAGATGTGCCAGAAACACGTGCCGGAGACGCCGGAAGCACCTGCCAAGCACGTTGGAACCACCTGCTCAACTCGCCTGAACCACCTGCCGGACATGCCAAAATCTCCTGCCGACTATGCCAGAACCACTTTGCGAACACTCCGGTATCACTTGCCGGGCATGCATGAACCACATCTGAGACATGCCAGAACCCCGTGCCAATGACCCCGGAAGCACCAGCCGAGCACGCCGGAGCCACCTGCTCGACTCGCCGGAACCACCTACCTGACATGTCAAAATCACCAGCCGGGTATGCCAGAACCACTTGGCGGACACTCCGGAATCATCTGCCGGACATGCCGGAACCAGCTCTCAGACACACCAGAGCCACGTGCTGGAGACGCCGGAACCACCTGCCGAGCACGCCGGAGCCACCTGTTCGACTCGCTGGAACCACCTGCCGGACAGGCCAATATCAACTGCTGGCTATGCCAGAACCACCTGGGGGACGGTCCGGAATCACCTGCCAGCCATGGCGGAACCACCTCTCAGACGTACCAGAACCACCTGCCGGACAAGCTGGAAACACGTCCTGGACAGTCTGGAACCACCTGCCGGCCAAGCCTGAACCACCTGCCAAGCACAACGGAACAACCTGCCAGACACGCCAAAATCAACTGCGTGTTATGCCAGAACCACTTGGAGGACTCTCTGGGATGACCTGCCGCTCATGCCTGAACCACCTCTGAGACGTGCCAGAACCATGTGGTGGACAGTCCGGAATCACCTGTTGGGCATGCGCAACCACCTCTGAGACGTACCAGAACCACATGCCGTGCAGGCCGGAACCACCTACCGGACAGACCGGAATCACCTTTCGGGCATGCAGGAACCACCTGTCAGATGTGCCAGAATCACGTGCCGGAGACGCCGCAAGCACCTGCTGAGCACGTAGCAACCACCTGCTCAACTTGCCTGAACCACCTGCCGGACACGCCACAATCACCTGCCCGCTACACCAGCACCACTTCGGGGACAAGCCGGAATCACGTGAGGGGCATGCCGGCACAGCCTCTCAGACTGAACCTCGTGCCGCACACCACAGAACCACCTGCCGGACAGACAGGAACCACCTGTCGGACACGCCGGAACCACCGGCTCGACCCGCCGAAGCGACCGCTGGACATGCAAATTCACCTGCCGGCTACGCCGGAAACACTTGGCGAACACTCCGGAATCACCTGCCGGGCATGCCGGAACCACCTCTCAGACATGCCAGAACCCCGTGCCAATGACCCCGGAAGCACCAGCCGAGCAGGCCGGAACCACCTGCTCGACTCGCCAGAACCACCTGCCGATCACGCAAAAATCACCTGCCGGCTACGCCACAACCAGTTGGTGAACACTTTGGAATCACCTGCCAGGCTTGCTGGAACCACCTGCCGCTCATGCCAAAATCACCTGCCAACTACGCCAGTACCACTTGGCGGACACTGTGGAAACACCTGTCGGGACGGCCGCAACCACATCTCAGACGTGCCAGAACCATGTGCATGAGATGCTGGAACCACACCCCGAACAGAAGGAAAACACCTCCCAGACGCGTCTGAACAACCTGCCGAGCACGACGGAGCCACCAGTTCGACGCGCCGGAACCACCTACCTGACATGCCAAAATCACCAGCCGGGTATGCCAGAACCACTTGGCGAACACTCCGGAATCATCTGCCGGACATGCCGGAACCAGCTCTCAGACACACCAGAACCAAGTGCCGGAGACGCCGGAAGCACCTGCCGAGCATGGCGGAGCCACCTGCTCGACTCGCCAGAAACACCTGCCGGACACGCCAAAATCACCTGCCGGGTATGCCAGAACCACCTGGCGGACACTACGGCATCACCTGCCGCGCATGCCGGAACCACCTCTCAGACGTGCCGGAAGCACGTGCCGGACACGCCGGAAACACCTACCGGACAGACCGGAACCACCTGCCAAGAACGCCGGAGCCACCTGTTCGACTCGCTGGAACCACCTGCCGGACAGGCCAATATCAACTGCTGGCTATGCCAGAACCACCTGGGGGACAGTCCGGGATCACCTGCCAGCCACGGCGGAACCACCTCTCAGACGTACCAGAACCACCTGCCGGAGAAGCTGGAAACACGTCCTGGACAGACTGGAACCACGTGACGGCCATGCCTGAACCACCTGCCGAGCACGGCGGAACCACCTGCCGGACACGCCAAAAACACCTGCGGGCTACGCCAGAACCACTTGGACGACTCTCCGAAATGACCTGCCGGGCATGCCGGAACCACCTCTCAGACGTGCCAGAACCATGTGGCAGACAGTCCGGAATCACCTGTTGGGCATGCGCAACCACCTCTGAGACGTACCAGAACCACATGCCGTGCAGGGGGGAACCACCTACCGGACAGACCGGAATCAACTTTTGGGCATGCCGGAACCACCAGTCAGATGTGCCAGAAACACGTGCCGGAGACGCCGGAAGCAGCTGCCGAGCACGTCGCAACCTCCTGCTCAACTCGCCTGAACCTCCTGCCGGACACGCCAAAATCACCTGCCCGCTACACCAGCACCACTTCGGGGACAAGCCGGAATCACGTGAGGGCATGCCGGCACAGCCTCTCAGACTGAACCTCGTGCCGGACACCACAGAACCACCTGACGGACAGACCGGAACCACCTGCCGGACACGCTGGAACCACCGGCTCGACCCGCCGGAACGACCGCTGGATATGCAAAATCACCTGCCGGCTACGCCGGAAACACTTGGCGAACACTCCGGAATCACCTGCCGGGCATGCCGGAACCACCTCTCAGATATGCCAGAACCACGTGCCAATGACCCCGGAAGCACCTGCCGAGCACGCCGGAACCACCTGCTCGACTCGCCAGAACCACCTGCCGGACACGCAAAAATCACCTGCCGGCTATGCCACAACCAGTTGGGGAACACTTCAGAATCAACGGCCGGGCTTGCTGGAACCACCTGCCAGTCATGCGAAAATCACCTGCCAACTACCCCAGTACCACTTGGCGGAAACTGTGGAAACACCTGTCGGGCCGGCCAGAACCACATCTCAGACGTGCCAGAACCATGTGCATGAGATGCTGAAACCACACCCCGAACAGAAGGAAAACACCTGCCAGACCCGTCTGAACAACCTGCCGAGCAAGCCGGAGCCACCTGCTGGACTCGCCGGAACCACCTACCTGACATGCCAAAATCACGAGCCGGGTATGCCAGAACCACTTGTCGGACACTCCGGAATCATCTGCCGGACATGCCGGAACCAGCTCTCAGACACACCAGAACCAAGTGCCGGAGACGCCGGAAGCACCTGCCGAGCATGCCGGAGCCACCTGCTCGACTCGCCAGAAACACCTGCCGGACACGCCAAAATCACCTGCCGGGTATGCCAGAACCACCTGGCGGACACTACGGAATCACCTGCCACGCAACCCGGAACCACCTCTCAGACGTGCCGGAAGAACGTGTCAGACACGCCGGAATCACCTACCGGACAGACCGGAACCACCTGCCACGAACGCCGGAGCCACCTGTTCGACTCGCTGGAACCACCTGCCGGACAGGCCAATATCAACTGCTGGCTATGCCAGAACCACCTGGGGGACAGTCCGGGATCACCTGCCAGCCATGGCGGAACCACCTCTCAGACGTACCAGAACCACCTGCCGGAGAAGCTGGAAACACGTCCTGGACAGACTGGAACCACGTGACGGCCATGCCTGAACCACCTGCCGAGCACGGCGGAACCACCTGCCGGACACGCCAAAATCACCTGCGGGCTAAGCCAGAACCACTTGGACGACTCTCCGAAATGACCTGCCGGGCATGTTGGAACCACCTCTCAGACGTGCCAGAAGCACGTGGCGGACAGTCCGGAATCACCTGTTGGGCATACGCAACCACCTCTGAGACGTACCAGAACCACGTGCCGTGCACGCCGGAACCACCTACCGGACAGACCGGAATCAACTTTTGGGCATGCCGGAACCACCAGTCAGATGTGCCAGAAACACGTGCCGGAGACGCCGGAAGCAGCTGCCGAGCACGTCGCAACCACCTGCTCAACTCGCCTGAACCACCTGCCGGACACGCCAAAATCACCTGCCCGCTACACCAGCACCACTTAGGGGACAAGCCGGAATCACGTGAGGGGCATGCCGGCACAGCCTCTCAGACGGAACCTCGTGCCGCACAACACAGAACCACCTGCCGGACAGACCGGAACCACCTGCCGGACACGCCGGAACCACCGGCTCGACCCGCCGGAACGACCGCTGGACATGCAAAATCACCTGCCGGCTACGCCGGAAACACTTGGCGAACACTCCGGAATCACCTGCCGGGCATGCGCGAACCACCTCTCAGATATGCCAGAACCACGTGCCAATGACCCCGGAAGCACCTGCCGAGCACGCCGGAACCACCTGCTCGACTCGCCAGAACCACCTGCCGGACACGCCAAAATCACCTGCCGGCTACGCCACAACCAGTTGGGGAACACTTCGGAATCACCTGCCGGGCTTGCTGGAACCACCTGCCGGTCATGCCAAAATCACCTGCCAACTACGCCAGTACCACTTGGCGGACACTGTGGAAACACCTGTCGGGCCGGCCGCAACCACATCTCAGACGTGCCAGAACCATGTGCATGAGATGCTGGAACCACACCCCGAACAGACGGAAAACACCTGCCAGACCCGTCTGAACAACCTGCCCAGCACGCCGGAGTCACCTGCTCGACTCGCCCGAACCACCTACCTGACATGCCAAAATCACCAGCCGGGTATGCCAGAACCACTTGAAGGACACTCCGGAATCATCTGCCGGACATGCGGGAACCACCTCTCTGACGTGCCGGAAACACGTGCCAGACACGCCGGAAACACCTACTGGACAGCCCGGAACCACCTGCCAAGAACGCCGGAGCCACATGTTCGACTCGCTGGAACCACCTGCCGGACAGGCCAATATCAACTGCTGGCTATGCCAGAACCACCTGGGGGACAGTCCGCGATCACCTGCCAGCCATGGCGGAACCACCTCTCAGACGTACCAGAACCACCTGCCGGAGAAGCTGGAAACACGTCCTGGACAGACTGGAACCTCGTGACGGCCATGCCTGAACCACCTGCCGAGCACGGCGGAACCACCTGCCGGACACGCCAAAATCACCTGCGGGCTACGCCAGAACCACTTGGACGACTCTCCGAAATGACCTGCCGGGCATGTTGGAACCACCTCTCAGACGTGCCAGAAGCACGTGGCGGACAGTCCGGAATCACCTGTTGGGCATACGCAACCACCTCTGAGACATACCAGAACCACGTGTCGGAGAAGCTGGAAACACGTCCTGGACAGTCTGGAACCACCTGCCGGCCAAGCCTGAACCACCTGCCAAGCACAACGGAACAACCTGCCAGACATGCCAAAATCACCTGCTGGGTACGCCAGAACCACCTGGCGGACACTCCGGAATCACCTGCCGGGCATGCCGGAACCACCACTCAGATATGCCAGAACCACGTGCCAATGACCCCGGAATCACCAGCCGAGCACGCCGGAACTATCTGCTCGACTCGCCAGAAGCACCTGCGGATCACGCAAAAATCACCTGCCGGCAACGCCACAACCAGTTAGTGAACACTTTGGAATCACCTGCCAGGCTTGCTGGAACCACCTGCCAGTCATGCCAAAATCACCTGCCAACTACGCCAGAACCGCTTGGCGGACACTGCGGAAACACCTGTCGGGCCGGCCGGAACCACATCTCAGACGTGCCAGAAACGTGTTCATAAGATGCTGGAACCACACCCTGAACAGACGGATACCACCTGCCAGAACCGCCTGAACCACCTGCTGAGCACGCTGGAACCACCTGCTCGACTCACCGGTACCACCTCCCTGACACGCCAAAATCACCTGCTGGGTATGCCAGAACCACTTGGCGGACACTCCGGAATCATCTGCCGGACATGCCGGAACCAGCTCTCAGACACACCAGAACCACGTGACGGAGACGCTGGAAGCACCTGCCGAGCATGCCGGAGCCACCTGCTCGACTCGCCAGAAACACCTGCCGGACACGCCAAAATCACCTGCCGGGTATGCCAGAACCACCTGGTGGACACTACGGAATCACCTGCCGCGCATGCCGGAACCACCTCTCAGACGTGCCGGAAGCACGTGCCAGACACGCCGGAAACACCTACCGGACAGACCGGAACCACCTGCCAAGAACGCCGGAGCCACCTGTTCGACTCACTGGAACCACCTGCCGGACAGGCCAATATCAACTGCTGGCTATGCCAGAACCACCTGGGGGACAGTCCGGGATCACCTGCCAGCCATGGCGGAACCACCTCTCAGACGTACCAGAACCACCTGCCGGAGAAGCTGGAAACACGTCCTGGACAGACTGGAACCACGTGACGGCCATGCCTGAACCACCTGCCGAGCACGGCGGAACCACCTGCCGGACACGCCAAAATCACCTGCGGGCTACGCCAGAACCACTTGGACGACTCTCCGAAATGACCTGCCGGGCATGTTGGAACCACCTCTCAGACGTGCCAGAAGCACGTGGCGGACAGTCCGGAATCACCTGTTGGGCATACGCAACCACCTCAGAGACGTACCAGAACCACGTGCCGTACACGCCGGAACCACCTACCGGACAGACCGGAATCAACTTTTGGGCATGCCGGAACCACCAGTCAGATGTGCCAGAAACACGTGCCGGAGACGCCGGAAGCACCTGCCGAGCACGTCGCAACCACCTGCTCAACTCGCCTGAACCACCTGCCGGACACGCCAAAATCACCTGCCCGCTACACCAGCACCACTTCGGGGACAAGCCGGAATCACGTGAGGGGCATGACGACACAGCCTCTCAGACTGAACCTCGTGCCACACACCACAGAACCACCTGCCGGACAGACCGGAACCACCTGCCGGACACGCCGGAACCACCGGCTCGACCCGCCGGAACGACCGCTGGAGATGCAAAATCACCTGCCGGCTACGCCAGAAACACTTGGCGAACACGCCGGAATCACCTGCCGGGCATGCCGGAACCACCTCTCAGATATGCCAGAACCACGTGCCAATGACCCCGGAAGCACCTGCCGAGCACGCCGGAACCACCTGCTCGACTCGCCAGAACCACCTGCCGGACACGCAAAAATCACCTGCCGGCTACGCCACAACCAGTTGGGGAACACTTCGGAATCACCTGCCGGGCTTGCTGGAACCACCTGCCGGTCATGCCAAAATCACCTGCCAACTACGCCAGTACCACTTGGCGGACACTGTGGAAACACCTGTCGCTCCGGCCGGAACCACATCTCAGACGTGCCAGAACCATGTGCATGAGATGCTGGAACCACACCCCGAACAGACGGAAAACACCTGCCAGACCCGTCTGAACAACCTGCCGAGCACGCCGGAGCCACCTGCTCGACTCGCCGGAACCACCTACCTGACATGCCAAAATCACCAGCCGGGTATGCCAGAACCACTTGGCGGACACTCCGGAATCATCTGCCGGACATGCCGGAACCAGCTCTCAGACACACCAGAACCACGTGCCGGAGACGCCGGAAGCACCTGCCGAGCATGCCGGAGCCACCTGCTCGACTCGCCAGAAACACCTGCCGGACACGCCAAAATCACCTGCCGGGTACGCCAGAACCACCTGGCGGACACTCCGAAATCACCTGTCGCGCATGCCGGAACCACCTCTCAGACGTGCCGGAAGCACGTGCCGGACACGCCGGAATCACCTACCCGACAGACCGGAACCACCTGCCGAGCACGCCGGAGGCACCTGTTCGACTCGCTGGAACCACCTGCCGGACAGGCCAATATCAACTGCTGGCTATGCCAGAACCACCTGGGGGACGGTCCGGAATCACCTGCCAGCCATGGCGGAACCACCTCTCAGACGTACCAGAACCACCTGCCGGAGAAGCTGGAAACACGTCCTGGACAGTCTGGAACCACCTGCCAGCCAAGCCTGAACCACCTGCCAAGCACAACGGAACAACCTGCCAGACACGCCAAAATCACCTGCGTGTTATGCCAGAACCACTTGGAGGACTCTCTGGGATGACCTGCCGGGCATGTTGGAACCACCTCTCAGACGTGCCAGAAGCATGTGGCGGACAGTCCGGAATCACCTGTTGGGCATGCGCAACCACCTCTGAGACGTACCAGAACCACATGCCGTGCAGGCTGGAACCACCTACCGGACAGACGGGAATCACCTTTCGGGCATGCCGGAACCACCTGTCAGATGTGCCAGAAACACGTGCCGGAGACGCCGGAAGCACCTGCCAAGCACGTTGGAACCACCTGCTCAACTCGCCTGAACCACCTGCCAGACATGCCAAAATCACCTGACGACTATGCCAGAACCACTTGGCGGACCCTGCGGAAACACCTGTCGGGCCGGCCGGAACCACATCTCAGACGTGCCAGAAACGTGTTCATGAGATGCTGGAACCACACCTCGAACAGACGGATACCACCTGCCAGAAACGCCTGAACCACCTGCTGAGCACGCCGGAAACACCTGCTCGACTCACCGGTACCACCTCCCTGACACGCCAAAATCACCTGCTGGGTATGCCAGAACCACTTGGCGGACACTCCGGAATCATCTGCCGGACATGCCGGAACCAGCTCTCAGACACACCAGAACCAAGTGCCGGAGACGCCGGAAGCACCTGCCGAGCATGCCGGAGCCACCTGCTCGACTCGCCAGAAACACCTGCCGGACACACCAAAATCAGCTGCCGGGTATGCCAGAACCACCTGGCGGACACTACGGAATCACCTGCCGCGCATGCCGGAACCACCTCTCAGACGTGCCAGAAGCACATGCCGGACACGCCGGAATCACCTACCCGACAGACCGGAACCACCTGCCGAGCACGCCGGAGGCACCTGTTCGACTCGCTGGAACCACCTGCCGGACAGGCCAATATCAACTGCTGGCTATGCCAGAACCACCTGTGGGATGATCCGGAATCACCTGCCAGCCATGGCGGGACCACCTCTCAGACGTACCAGAACCACCTGCCGGAGAAGCTGGAAACACGTCCTGGACAGACTGGAACCACGTGACGGCCATGCCTGAACCACCTGCCGAGCACGGCGGAACCGCCTGCCGGACACGCCAAAATCACCTGCGGGCTACGCCAGAACCACTTGCACGACCCTCCGAAATGACCTGCCGGGCATGTTGGAACCACCTCTCAGACGTGCCAGAAGCACGTGGCGGACAGTCCGGAATCACCTGTTGGGCATACGCAACCACCTCTGAGACGTACTAGAACCACGTGCCGTGCACGCCGGAACCACCTACCGGACAGACCGGAATCAACTTTTGGACATGCCGGAACCACCAGTCAGATGTGCCAGAAACACGTGCCGGAGACGCCGGAAGCACCTGCCAAGCACGTTGGAACCACCTGCTCAACTCGCCTGAACCACCTGCCGGACATGCCAAAATCACCTGCCGACTATGCCAGAACCACTTGGCGAACACTCCGGAATCACTTGCCGGGCATGCAGGAACCACCTCTCAGACATGCCAGAACCCCGTGCCAATGACCCCGGAAGCACCAGACGAGCACGCCGGAACCACCTGCTCGACTCGCCAGAACCACCTGCCGATCACGCAAAAATCACCTGCCGGCTACGCCACAACCAGTTGGTGAACACTTTGGAATCACCTGCCAGGCTTGCTGGAACCACCTGCCGGTCATGCCAAAATCACCTGCCAACTACGCCAGAACCACTTGGCGGACACTGCGGAAACACCTGTCGGGCCGGCTGGAACCACATCTCAGACGTGCCAGAAACGTGTTCATGAGATGCTGGAACCACACCCCGAACAGACGGATACCACCTGTCAGAACCGCCTGAAACACCTGCTGAGCACGCCGGAACCACCTGCTCGACTCACCGGTTCCACCTCCCTGACACGCCAAATCACCTGCTGGGTATGCCAGAACCACTTGGCTGACACTCCGGAATCATCTGCCGGACATGCCGGAACCAGCTCTCAGACACACCAGAACCAAGTGCCAGAGACGCCGGAAGCACCTGCCGAGCATGCCGGAGCCACCTGCTCGACTCGCCAGAAACACCTGCCGGACACGCCAAAATCACCTGCCGGGTACGCCAGAACCACCTGGCGGACACTCCGAAATCACCTGTCGCGCATGCCGGAACCACCTCTCAGACGTGCCAGAAGCACGTGCCGGACACGCCGGAATCACCTACCGGACAGACCGGAACCACCTGCCGAGCACGCCGGAGCCACCTGTTCGACTCGCTGGAACCACCTGCCGGACAGGCCAATATCAACTGCTGGCTATGCCAGAACCACCTGGGGGACGGTCCGGAATCACCTGCCAGCCATGGCGGAACCACCTCTCAGACGTACCAGAACCACCTGCCGGAGAAGCTGGAAACACGTCCTGGACAGTCTGGAACCACCTTCCGGCCAAGCCTGAACCACCTGCCAAGCACAACGGAACAACCTGCCAGACACGCCAAAATCAACTGCGTGTTATGCCAGAACCACTTGGAGGACTCTCTGGGATGACCTGCCGCTCATGCCTGAACCACCTCTGAGACGTGCCAGAACCATGTGGTGGACAGTCCGGAATCACCTGTTGGGCATGCGCAACCACCTCTGAGACGTACCAGAACCACATGCCGTGCAGGCCGGAACCACCTACCGGACAGACCGGAATCACCTTTCGGGCATGCAGGAACCACCTGTCAGATGTGCCAGAATCACGTGCCGGAGACGCCGCAAGCACCTGCTGAGCACGTAGCAACCACCTGCTCAACTTGCCTGAACCACCTGCCGGACACGCCACAATCACCTGCCCGCTACACCAGCACCACTTCGGGGACAAGCCGGAATCACGTGAGGGGCATGCCGGCACAGCCTGTCAGACTGAACCTCGTGCCGCACACCACAGAACCACCTGCCAGACAGACAGGAACCACCTGTCGGACACGCCGGAACCACCGGCTCGACCCGCCGGAGCGACCGCTGGACATGCAAATTCACCTGCCGGCTACGCCGGAAACACTTGGCGAACACTCCAGAATCACCTGCCGGGCATGCCGGAACCACCTCTCAGACATGCCAGAACCCCGTGCCAATGACCCCGGAAGCACCAGCCGAGCAGGCCGGAACCACCTGCTCGACTCGCCAGAACCACCTGCCGATCACGCAAAAATCACCTGCCGGCTACGCCACAACCAGTTGGTGAACACTTTGGAATCACCTGCCAGGCTTGCTGGAACCACCTGCCGCTCATGCCAAAATCACCTGCCAACTACGCCAGTACCACTTGGCGGACACTGTGGAAACACCTGTCGGGACGGCCGGAACCACATCTCAGACGTGCCAGAACCATGTGCATGAGATGCTGGAACCACACCCCGAACAGAAGGAAAACACCTCCCAGACCCGTCTGAACAACCTGCCGAGCACGCCGGAGCCACCAGTTCGACGCGCCGGAACCACCTACCTGACATGCCAAAATCACCAGCCGGGTATGCCAGAACCACTTGGCGAACACTCCGGAATCATCTGCCGGACATGCCGGAACCAGCTCTCAGACACACCAGACCCAAGTGCCGGAGACGCCGGAAGCACCTGCCGAGCATGGCGGAGCCACCTGCTCGACTCGCCAGAAACACCTGCCGGACACGCCAAAATCACCTGCCGGGTATGCCAGAACCACCTGGCGGACACTACGGCATCACCTGCCGCGCATGCCGGAACCACCTCTCAGACGTGCCGGAAGCACGTGCCGGACACGCCGGAAACACCTACCGGACAGACCGGAACCACCTGCCACGAACGCCGGAGCCACCTGTTCGACTCGCTGGAACCACCTGCCGGACAGGCCAATATCAACTGCTGGCTATGCCAGAACCACCTGGGGGACAGTCCGGGATCACCTGCCAGCCACGGCGGAACCACCTCTCAGACGTACCAGAACCACCTGCCGGAGAAGCTGGAAACACGTCCTGGACAGACTGGAACCACGTGACGGCCATGCCTGAACCACCTGCCGAGCACGGCGGAACCACCTGCCGGACACGCCACAATCACCTGCGGGCTACGCCAGAACCACTTGGACGACTCTCCGAAATGACCTGCCGGGCATGTTGGAACCACCTCTCAGACGTGCCAGAAGCACGTGGCGGACAGTCCGGAATCACCTGTTGGGCATACGCAACCACCTCTGAGACGTACCAGAACCACGTGCCGTGCACGCCGGAACCACCTACCGGACAGACCGGAATCAACTTTTGGGCATGCCGGAACCACCAATCAGATGTGCCAGAAACACGTGCCGGAGACGCCGGAAGCACCTGCCGAGCACGTCGCAACCACCTGCTCAACTCGCCTGAACCTCCTGCCGGACACGCCAAAATCACCTGCCCGCTACACCAGCACCACTTCGGGGACAAGCCGGAATCACGTGGGGGCATGCCGGCACAGCCTCTCAGACTGAACCTCGTGCCGGACACCACAGAACCACCTGACGGACAGACCGGAACCACCTGCCGGACACGCTGGAACCACCGGCTCGACCCGCCGGAACGACCGCTGGACATGCAAAATCACCTGCCGGCTACGCCGGAAACACTTGGCGAACACTCCGGAATCACCTGCCGGGCATGCCGGAACCACCTCTCAGATATGCCAGAACCACGTGCCAATGACCCCGGAAGCACCTGCCGAGCACGCCGGAACCACCTGCTCGACTCGCCAGAACCACCTGCCGGACACGCAAAAATCACCTGCCGGCTATGCCACAACCAGTTGGGGAACACTTCAGAATCAACGGCCGGGCTTGCTGGAACCACCTGCCAGTCATGCGAAAATCACCTGCCAACTACCCCAGTACCACTTGGCGGAAACTGTGGAAACACCTGTCGGGCCGGCCAGAACCACATCTCAGACGTGCCAGAACCATGTGCATGAGATGCTGAAACCACACCCCGAACAGAAGGAAAACACCTGCCAGACCCGTCTGAACAACCTGCCGAGCAAGCCGGAGCCACCTGCTGGACTCGCCGGAACCACCTACCTGACATGCCAAAATCACGAGCCGGGTATGCCAGAACCACTTGTCGGACACTCCGGAATCATCTGCCGGACATGCCGGAACCAGCTCTCAGACACACCAGAACCAAGTGCCGGAGACGCCGGAAGCACCTGCCGAGCATGCCGGAGCCACCTGCTCGACTCGCCAGAAACACCTGCCGGACACGCCAAAATCACCTGCCGGGTATGCCAGAACCACCTGGCGGACACTACGGAATCACCTGCCACGCAACCCGGAACCACCTCTCAGACGTGCCGGAAGAACGTGTCAGACACGCCGGAATCACCTACCGGACAGACCGGAACCACCTGCCACGAACGCCGGAGCCACCTGTTCGACTCGCTGGAACCACCTGCCGGACAGGCCAATATCAACTGCTGGCTATGCCAGAACCACCTGGGGGACAGTCCGGGATCACCTGCCAGCCATGGCGGAACCACCTCTCAGACGTACCAGAACCACCTGCCGGAGAAGCTGGAAACACGTCCTGGACAGACTGGAACCACGTGACGGCCATGCCTGAACCACCTGCCGAGCACGGCGGAACCACCTGCCGGACACGCCAAAATCACCTGCGGGCTACGCCAGAACCACTTGGACGACTCTCCGAAATGACCTGCCGGGCATGTTGGAACCACCTCTCAGACGTGCCAGAAGCACGTGGCGGACAGTCCGGAATCACCTGTTGGGCATACGCAACCACCTCTGAGACGTACCAGAACCACGTGCCGTGCACGCCGGAACCACCTACCGGACAGACCGGAATCAACTTTTGGGCATGCCGGAACCACCAGTCAGATGTGCCAGAAACACGTGCCGGAGACGCCGGAAGCACCTGCCGAGCACGTCGCAACCACCTGCTCAACTCGCCTGAACCACCTGCCGGACACGCCAAAATCACCTGCCCGCTACACCAGCACCACTTAGGGGACAAGCCGGAATCACGTGAGGGGCATGCCGGCACAGCCTCTCAGACTGAACCTCGTGCCGCACAACACAGTACCACCTGCCGGACTGACTGGAACCACCTGCCGGACACGCCGGAACCACCGGCTCGACCCGCCGGAACGACCGCTGGACATGCAAAATCACCTGCCGGCTACGCCGGAAACACTTGGCGAACACTCCGGAATCACCTGCCGGGCATGCGCGAACCACCTCTCAGATATGCCAGAACCACGTGCCAATGACCCCGGAAGCACCTGCCGAGCACGCCGGAACCACCTGCTCGACTCGCCAGAACCACCTGCCGGACACGCCAAAATCACCTGCCGGCTACGCCACAACCAGTTGGGGAACACTTCGGAATCACCTGCCGGGCTTGCTGGAACCACCTGCCGGTCATGCCAAAATCACCTGCCAACTACGCCAGTACCACTTGGCGGACAC
This sequence comes from Equus przewalskii, assembly GCF_037783145.1. Classification (NCBI taxonomy): domain Eukaryota; kingdom Metazoa; phylum Chordata; class Mammalia; order Perissodactyla; family Equidae; genus Equus; species Equus przewalskii. The sequence continues at coordinate 6,133 of NW_027227921.1, read as the reverse complement.
TGTGGAAACACCTGTCGGGCCGGCCGCAACCACATCTCAGACGTGCCAGAACCATGTGCATGAGATGCTGGAACCACACCCCGAACAGACGGAAAACACCTGCCAGACCCGTCTGAACAACCTGCCGAGCACGCCGGAGTCACCTGCTCGACTCGCCCGAACCACCTACCTGACATGCCAAAATCACCAGCCGGGTATGCCAGAACCACTTGAAGGACACTCCGGAATCATCTGCCGGACATGCGGGAACCACCTCTCTGACGTGCCGGAAACACGTGCCAGACACGCCGGAAACACCTACTGGACAGCCCGGAACCACCTGCCAAGAACGCCGGAGCCACATGTTCGACTCGCTGGAACCACCTGCCGGACAGGCCAATATCAACTGCTGGCTATGCCAGAACCACCTGGGGGACAGTCCGCGATCACCTGCCAGCCATGGCGGAACCACCTCTCAGACGTACCAGAACCACCTGCCGGAGAAGCTGGAAACACGTCCTGGACAGACTGGAACCTCGTGACGGCCATGCCTGAACCACCTGCCGAGCACGGCGGAACCACCTGCCGGACACGCCAAAATCACCTGCGGGCTACGCCAGAACCACTTGGACGACTCTCCGAAATGACCTGACGGGCATGTTGGAACCACCTCTCAGACGTGCCAGAAGCACGTGGCGGACAGTCCGGAATCACCTGTTGGGCATACGCAACCACCTCTGAGACATACCAGAACCACGTGTCGGAGAAGCTGGAAACACGTCCTGGACAGTCTGGAACCACCTGCCGGCCAAGCCTGAACGACCTGCCAAGCACAACGGAACAACCTGCCAGACATGCCAAAATCACCTGCTGGGTACGCCAGAACCACCTGGCGGACACTCCGGAATCACCTGCCGGGCATGCCGGAACCACCACTCAGATATGCCAGAACCACGTGCCAATGACCCCGGAATCACCAGCCGAGCACGCCGGAACTATCTGCTCGACTCGCCAGAAGCACCTGCGGATCACGCAAAAATCACCTGCCGGCAACGCCACAACCAGTTAGTGAACACTTTGGAATCACCTGCCAGGCTTGCTGGAACCACCTGCCAGTCATGCCAAAATCACCTGCCAACTACGCCAGAACCGCTTGGCGGACACTGCGGAAACACCTGTCGGGCCGGCCGGAACCACATCTCAGACGTGCCAGAAACGTGTTCATAAGATGCTGGAACCACACCCTGAACAGACGGATACCACCTGCCAGAACCGCCTGAACCACCTGCTGAGCACGCTGGAACCACCTGCTCGACTCACCGGTACCACCTCCCTGACACGCCAAAATCACCTGCTGGGTATGCCAGAACCACTTGGCGGACACTCCGGAATCATCTGCCGGACATGCCGGAACCAGCTCTCAGACACACCAGAACCACGTGCCGGAGACGCCGGAAGCACCTGCCGAGCATGCCGGAGCCACCTGCTCGACTCGCCAGAAACACCTGCCGGACACGCCAAAATCACCTGCCGGCTACGCCAGAACCACCTGGCGGACACTCCGAAATCACCTGTCGCGCATGCCGGAACCACCTCTCAGACGTGCCGGAAGCACGTGCCGGACACGCCGGAATCACCTACCCGACAGACCGGAACCACCTGCCGAGCACGCCGGAGGCACCTGTTCGACTCGCTGGAACCACCTGCCGGACAGGCCAATATCAACTGCTGGCTATGCCAGAACCACCTGGGGGACGGTCCGGAATCACCTGCCAGCCATGGCCGAACCACCTCTCAGACGTACCAGAACCACCTGCCGGAGAAGCTGGAAACACGTCCTGGACAGTCTGGAACCACCTGCCAGCCAAGCCTGAACCACCTGCCAAGCACAACGGAACAACCTGCCAGACACGCCAAAATCACCTGCGTGTTATGCCAGAACCACTTGGAGGACTCTCTGGGATGACCTGCCGGGCATGCCGGAACCACCTCTCAGACGTGCCAGAAGCACGTGGCGGACAGTCCGGAATCACCTGTTGGGCATGCGCAACCACCTCTGAGACGTACCAGAACCACATGCCGTGCAGGCTGGAACCACCTACCGGACAGACGGGAATCACCTTTCGGGCATGCCGGAACCACCTGTCAGATGTGCCAGAAACACGTGCCGGAGACTCCGGAAGCACCTGCCAAGCACGTTGGAACCACCTGCTCAACTCGCCTGAACCACCTGCCAGACATGCCAAAATCACCTGCCGACTATGCCAGAACCACTTGGCGGACCCTGCGGAAACACCTGTCGGGCCGGCCGGAACCACATCTCAGACGTGCCAGAAACGTGTTCATGAGATGCTGGAACCACACCTCGAACAGACGGATACCACCTGCCAGAAACGCCTGAACCACCTGCTGAGCACGCCGGAACCACCTGCTCGACTCACCGGTACCACCTCCCTGACACGCCAAAATCACCTGCTGGGTATGCCAGAACCACTTGGCGGACACTCCGGAATCATCTGCCGGACATGCCGGAACCAGCTCTCAGACACACCAGAACCAAGTGCCGGAGACGCCGGAAGCACCTGCCGAGCATGCCGGAGCCACCTGCTCGACTCGCCAGAAACACCTGCCGGACACACCAAAATCAGCTGCCGGGTATGCCAGAACCACCTGGCGGACACTACGGAATCACCTGCCGCGCATGCCGGAACCACCTCTCAGACGTGCCAGAAGCACGTGCCAGACACGCCGGAAACACCTACCGGAAAGACCGGAACCACCTGCCAGGAACGCCGGAGCCACCTGTTCGACTCGCTGGAACCACCAGCCGGACAGGCCAATATCAACTGCTGGCTATGCCAGAACCACCTGTGGGATGATCCGGAATCACCTGCCAGCCATGGCGGGACCACCTCTCAGACGTACCAGAACCACCTGCCGGAGAAGCTGGAAACACGTCCTGGACAGACTGGAACCACGTGACGGCCATGCCTGAACCACCTGCCGAGCACGGCGGAACCGCCTGCCGGACACGCCAAAATCACCTGCGGGCTACGCCAGAACCACTTGGACGACTCTCCGAAATGACCTGCCGGGCATGTTGGAACCACCTCTCAGACGTGCCAGAAGCACGTGGCGGACAGTCCGGAATCACCTGTTGGGCATACGCAACCACCTCTGAGACGTACTAGAACCACGTGCCGTGCACGCCGGAACCACCTACCGGACAGACCGGAATCAACTTTTGGGCATGCCGGAACCACCAGTCAGATGTGCCAGAAACACGTGCCGGAGACGCCGGAAGCACCTGCCAAGCACGTTGGAACCACCTGCTCAACTCGCCTGAACCACCTGCCGGACATGCCAAAATCACCTGCCGACTATGCCAGAACCACTTGGCGAACACTCCGGAATCACTTGCCGGGCATGCAGGAACCACCTCTCAGACATGCCAGAACCCCGTGCCAATGACCCCGGAAGCACCAGCCGAGCACGCCGGAACCACCTGCTCGACTCGCCAGAACCACCTGCCGATCACGCAAAAATCACCTGCCGGCTACGCCACAACCAGTTGGTGAACACTTTGGAATCACCTGCCAGGCTTGCTGGAACCACCTGCCAGTCATGCCAAAATCACCTGCCAACTACGCCAGAACCACTTGGCGGACACTGCGGAAACACCTGTCGGGCCGGCTGGAGCCACATCTCAGACGTGCCAGAAACGTGTTCATGAGATGCTGGAACCACACCCCGAACAGACGGATACCACCTGCCAGAACCGCCTGAAACACCTGCTGAGCACGCCGGAACCACCTGCTCGACTCACCGGTTCCACCTCCCTGACACGCCAAATCACCTGCTGGGTATGCCAGAACCACTTGGCTGACACTCCGGAATCATCTGCCGGACATGCCGGAACCAGCTCTCAGACACACCAGAACCAAGTGCCAGAGACGCCGGAAGCACCTGCCGAGCATGCCGGAGCCACCTGCTCGACTCGCCAGAAACACCTGCCGGACACGCCAAAATCACCTGCGGGCTATGCCAGAACCACTTGGACGACTCTCCGAAATGACCTGACGGGCATGTTGGAACCACCTCTCAGACGTGCCAGAACCACCTGCCGGAGAAGCTGGAAACACGTCCTGGACAGACTGGAACCACGTGACGGCCATGCCTGAACCACCTGCCGAGCACGGCGGAACCACCTGCCGGACACGCCAAAATCACCTGCGGGCTAGGCCAGAACCACTTGGACGACCCTCCGAAATGACCTGCAGGGCATGTTGGAACCACCTCTCAGACGTGCCAGAAGCACGTGGCGGACAGTCCGGAATCACCTGTTGGGCATACGCAACCACCTCTGAGACGTACCAGAACCACGTGCCGTACACGCCGGAACCACCTACCGGACAGACAGGAATCAACTTTTGGGCATGCCGGAACCACCAGTCAGATGTGCCAGAAACACGTGCCGGAGACGCCGGAAGCACCTGCCGAGCACGTCGCAACCACCTGCTCAACTCGCCTGAACCACCTGCCGGACACTCCAAAATCACCTGACCGCTACACCAGCACCACTTCGGGGACAAGCCGGAATCACGTGAGGGGCATGCCGACACAGCCTCTCAGACTGAACCTCGTGCCACACACCACAGAACCACCTGCCGGACAGACCGGAACCACTTGCCGGACACGCCGGAACCACCGGCTCGACCCGCCGGAACGACCGCTGGACATGCAAAATCACCTGCCGGCTACGCCAGAAACACTTGGCGAACACTCCGGAATCACCTGCCGGGCATGCCGGAACCACCTCTCAGATATGCCAGAACCACGTGCCAATGACCCCGGAAGCACCTGCCGAGCACGCCGGAACCACCTGCTCGACTCGCCAGAACCACCTGCCGGACACGCAAAAATCACCTGCCGGCTACGCCACAACCAGTTGGGGAACACTTCGGAATCACCTGCCGGGCTTGCTGGAACCACCTGCCGGTCATGCCAAAATCACCTGCCAACTACGCCAGTACCACTTGGCGGACACTGTGGAAACACCTGTCGCTCCGGCCGGAACCACATCTCAGACGTGCCAGAACCATGTGCATGAGATGCTGGAACCACAACCCGAACAGACGGAAAACACCTGCCAGACCCGTCTGAACAACCTGCCGAGCACGCCGGAGCCACCTGCTCGACTCGCCGGAACCACCTACCTGACATGCCAAAATCACCAGCCGGGTATGCCAGAACCACTTGGCGGACACTCCGGAATCATCTGCCGGACATGCCGGAACCAGCTCTCAGACACACCAGAACCACGTGCCGGAGACGCCGGAAGCACCTGCCGAGCATGCCGGAGCCACCTGCTCGACTCGCCAGAAACACCTGCCGGACACGCCAAAATCACCTGCCGGGTACGCCAGAACCACCTGGCGGACACTCCGAAATCACCTGTCGCGCATGCCGGAACCACCTCTCAGACGTGCCGGAAGCACGTGCCGGACACGCCGGAATCACCTACCGGACAGACCGGAACCACCTGCCGAGCACGCCGGAGGCACCTGTTCGACTCGCTGGAACCACCTGCCGGACAGGCCAATATCAACTGCTGGCTATGCCAGAACCACCTGGGGGACGGTCCGGAATCACCTGCCAGCCATGGCGGAACCACCTCTCAGACGTACCAGAACCACCTGCCGGAGAAGCTGGAAACACGTCCTGGACAGTCTGGAACCACCTGCCAGCCAAGCCTGAACCACCTGCCAAGCACAACGGAACAACCTGCCAGACATGCCCAAATCACCTGCGTGTTATGCCAGAACCACTTGGAGGACTCTCTGGGATGACCTGCCGGGCATGCCGGAACCACCTCTCAGACGTGCCAGAACCATGTGGCGGACAGTCCGGAATCACCTGTTGGGCATGCGCAACCACCTCTGAGACGTACCAGAACCACATGCCGTGCAGGCTGGAACCACCTACCGGACAGACGGGAATCACCTTTCGGGCATGCCGGAACCACCTGTCAGATGTGCCAGAAACACGTGCCGGAGACGCCGGAAGCACCTGCCAAGCACGTTGGAACCACCTGCTCAACTCGCCTGAACCACCTGCCAGACATGCCAAAATCACCTGCCGACTATGCCAGAAC